>NC_088845.1:34009011-34176511 GCF_904066995.2 Poecilia reticulata
TTGTGTAACTATAGATCTAGTCTGCCCTCAGTAGCATGGTTGACAGCTGGCTTAAGACACGATTTATGTTTCAAATCAGGGAATACGACGGAATCATGTTTACAGTCCAATACAGTGACGTCTTCTTAGATTAACGTTTGAAACGGTTTTAGAGATACGGAAATTTGAGACTTTACGATGAAGGATGACTGCTAAACCGAACCAGAAATAGGTTTTTATTCTAACATTACTGCTGTTATTCCTTTACAATGTACCATGCTGATCTTCAGCTGAATTTCGTTTGGTTTGTTCTATATTGTTGTTGAGGTGGTCAGTGGATTTGAACAAAAGGTGGCCAGTCTTGTTGCAGTATTAAAACACTATTTTTTTCTTTTCCTAAGGTTGACAAAGAACCAATTGTGACTGAGTGTGTTGAGTTTGAGCATGCTGGCTCAGCAGATCAAGCTCCAACAAAGTCAAAGTCCTCTAAGAGAAAGGTAATAATTTCTGAACTTCTTTTCACTGGGCTTCTAGCCCCACTGGAGATGTTTGGGAGATTTGTCAGTACAGTTACCTTTCAAAGAAATGTAATATTTCCTTCAAATGCTCCATAAACTATGAACTTAACAGGCTTTTTTTAGCAGTTCTTGCAACACACACTAGTCTGGTCTGATGTCATTGTGGGAACTATAGCAGCTGAAGTCTTTAGTGAATGGTTGTTTGGGGCCATACACACATTTCTGGTTTACAGTAAAAGTGAGGACCCCGTTTGAGGTTTATTTTGGTCAAAATGTAATCCCTTTTTTGTGTAACTATAGATCTTGTCTGCCCTCAGTAGCATGGTTGACAGCTGGCTTAAGACATGATGTATGTTTCAAATCAGGGAATACGACGGAAACATGTTTACAGTCCTATCCAGTGACGTCTTCTTAGATTAATGTTTGAAACAGTTTAAGTGATACTGAAGTTTGAGACTTTATGATGAAGATTGACTGCTAAACCAAACCAGAAATAGGTTTTTAATCGAACATTACTGCTGTGATTCATTGACAATGTACTATGCTGATCTGCAGCTGAATTGTTTTTGGTTTGTTCTATATTGTTGTTGAGGTGGTCAGTGGATTTGAACAAAAGATGGCCAGTCTTGTTGCAGTATTAAAAGACTTCTCTATTCTTTTCCTAAGGTTGACAAAGAACCAACTGTGACTGAAGGTGTTGAGGTTGAGCATGCTGGCTCAGCAGATGAAGCTCCACCAAAGTCAAAGTCCTCCAAGACAAAGGTATTAATTTTTCAACTTTTCATTGGTGGGCTACTAGCCCAACTGGAGATGTCTGAGATTTTGTTAGTATGGTTACCTTTCTAAGAAATTTAATATTTCCTTAAAATGATCTATAAACTGTGATCTTAACTTGCTTACTTGATGAAGGATTACTGTATATCTGAAGCAGAAACGGCTTTTTAGTAGAATCACACAGCTGTGATACAACATTCCTTTTGACTAGTCAATGTTTTTTATGTTATTTAGATGTTTTTTTTCTATTTGTCCCAATGTTGGCAAGCCTCTTGCTTACAATATTCAGGTTTATTTTAAAGTACATTACATTTTCAAATATTACGTCACTGACTTCAGAATTAAAAGTCAGCCCTAATTTATAGTAACATCAGGACTTCATTGTCTTGTGGGTAGGGTTAGGGTTAGTAACAATTACCTTAGATGTTTACAAATATATATTTTTGGTATAATTGAGAAAAATAGCTTTTCATGGTGAGAAAGGTACAGTTATTAATTGGTTTAGGTCCTGTATTTAACTGTATTTTGCAGGAAGGGTCTAATCAGGCATGAGTGTATTTTACAATTTCAGAAAACCCTTCAATTATGATATTGCTTTGGTAACTTCATTTCATTGTTTTAAACTTGTTATTAACTTTGGTTTTAAAGGTTGCCAACCATGCAAGAGGAGGACTTGGAATGAGGGAGAGGTCCTTGCAGTCAAAAAGCACTTGATGGCATTCATCACCACCTGTAGAGTTCCAGGAAAAGCAGACTGTGATAAGTGTTTAAAACGGGAGCCTGTTGCACTCAGAAACAGAAATTGGCTGGCTGTTAAGTTTTTCGTTAAAAACGGCTCTTAAAACAAAGTTTAAAAACATTTAATTTCATGCTGCTTTTAAGTGCTTTTAGTTAGTCATGTCATAGACATTTCAGTTTGCTGTTTTTTTTAAATACAGAAAGTAGTATATCTTTTAGTTTTGGCTTTGTTGCAGTACCTTTTTTACTGACAGTAATTTCAGTTTGTACTTTTTAAGTTCATTTGTTGGTTTAAATATTTACGGGAAAACAAAGCATCCTGTAAAGAGCTTGGTTAAGCAATAAATGTTTATTCTTCAGCATACTTTTTACGCCTTACTCAATCATTTAGTACATAGAAGGAAGATAAAAAAATACCTTTCATCTATTTTCAGATGCGTGAAAAGTACATCATATCTGAGTTGTTGTAGATGCTTATGGCTGTGGGCAGGGAGGATTGTCTATATTATTCGGTATTCTAATGGATCTGAAGATGCCTCAGTGTTCAAACATATGAAAGAGGATGATCGGGGTTGTCTGTAATGTTTGTATTACAATCAATCAGTCAATAGGTTTATTCGACAAAACTCATTACATGAGTGAAAGTGAGCAGACAGAACAAAAACCTTCAAAGAATCCTTTTTTGAACAACCATCTCCAGAGGATTTCAACAGTAGTCCCCGGAACAGAACCAGCCTTCTTTATCAGGCTGTTAAGCCTTTTCAGGTCCCTGGCTCAGATGCTATTTAAACAGATGATGACAGAAGAGATGACACTCTCAACAACAGACTTGTAGAGTAAATTAATCAATCAAGATTACTGCCTGTGGCCCATCTTCTCGTAATTACAGGTTGTTCCTGGATGAGAGATTTACAGTCAATCAGAAGAACACAAAATTATGATATAATTTGCTAGGAAAAGGTTTTTTTGCAGAAATGTATGCATCATTTTAATCCCTTTATGTAATGTCTTTAAAAGAATACATTTAACAAAGCGTAATATGCTGCTCAA
Organism: Poecilia reticulata; assembly: GCF_904066995.2. Lineage (NCBI taxonomy): Eukaryota > Metazoa > Chordata > Actinopteri > Cyprinodontiformes > Poeciliidae > Poecilia > Poecilia reticulata. Next base: position 34,012,071 of record NC_088845.1, read on the forward strand.
TACTAGAATTTGACATATCTTGAGTGGCTACTCAATTTTCTTTTGTACCAAAGTGTAGATTTCATTGTGCATTGAGTCATAGTGGCTGTCAAAGCACTTTGAACCGGAAACTGTGCTACAGGTACTAAGAATGTAATAAAAACTAATTAGTGTGTATTTATGTCCCCACCCATTACTAAAAACCTGACAAGTCCCCAAGAGTCACCTTCTTATCATGTTTGGAACTCTAGTTAGTCTTATTGCAAATTTAAAGTGATATGTTTGTTCACTGCCCCTCTAGCATGCTACTTGATTTTTTGCAGAGCTGTGCTACTTTCAGAAAGGGAGGTTCCCAGAAAGCATGGTCTTGTCTTTAGTCCCCAGTAGGGCATATAAACAAGGCTGTGTGTGTGTGTGTGTGTGTGTGTGTGTGTGTGTGTGCGTGTGTGTGTGCGTGCGCATTTAAAACAGACCAGCTTTGCACTAATGAGGACAGGGACAGAGACAGCTAGAATCGTGTGTGCTGTTTCTCCTCTGCAGCGCAGGATGGAGAACGTAAATAAGCTCTCCATATTCTGACAAGGCAGTGGGCTGGAGGCCTGGAGGACGCTGCAGAGGAGCTGCAATGCAAACCTGACCTGGGATCAAAACCTGAAGTTACCCTGGGTCTTTTATTTAAACTTATTTAAACTATTCCTCACTGACCTGGAAGATGTTTGGAACATCAGTCCAGTGTGTTAAGTGGCTCTGTTAAATGGAAGAATGGCAGACCAATTAAAATACAATGATATGCAATGATAGATGCAAGAAGGAGCTGGGTTTAAGCTCTAACATGCAGTTTCCATTCATGTGTCAGATACTGTGGAGAAAGATGTGTGTGAACCAGATTTTTACATCCTTGTGGGGACATATTTCTGTCTATATTGTGGGGTTGTGGGGACCACTGTTTCTTGTGGGACCCAATCCTGGTCCCATCCATCCATCCATTTTCTTTTACACCTTTGTCCCTTAGTGGGACAAAGGTCCCTTAGTGGGGGGACCTTTGTCCCCCACTAACGTTAGCTGGGCGAGAGGCGGGGTCACCCTGGACAGGTCGCCAGTCTGTCGCAGGGCACAATCCTGGTCCCCATGAGGGGAAATTCTGTTTGTGGGGTAAGGGTTAAGTATGTGATGGGTAGGGTTAGGGTAAGGCTGTAGAAAATAAATGGAAGTCAATGTAACCCCACGAGATCCGAAAACACGGCTGAGTGTGTGTGCGTGGGTGTGTGAGTGTGTGTATGTTCTTATTGTCTCTGTGATGACCCTATAATGGCCTGTCACCTGTTTAAGCTATTCCCTCCTGCTGGCCTATGAAAGCCTCCCCCATGTGAGCTTGGTGTAGAAATAGCTGGCTCAATGGCTTGTGACCATTTAAAGCGTGATAGTCTGAAAATAATATACTTTAAGCATTGAACTGTTTATTAGCTGCTTATATATGCATTATGCATTGTCTATATATTAAATATCTAAAAAGGGTCCACATCCAGACATAATTCAATCTATACACAGATTTCATTGCCAGAAGTTCTGGGTTACCTCTCCAAACGTTTTGTTTCTGATGTTCATCCGGTTTCACATTAATCTGGTAAAAACCGTTGATACACCTATATTAATATAAATATCTGTAGCAGTCCAGATGCTGAAAACAATTCTAGATGAGATATTGGTGATGATGTGTCCGATCCGTAATAACAAATCTATTCAGTCTAATTCTATGTGTTGTGCTCATGCTTTATACTTTATTTTACATTGTATTTAGCATTTGTAATTGCATTTTCTGAACTAATGGAATGAAGGTGTGTTGCCTTTTATTTTTACATGTTTGACCAAGGTAGTCAACCTATTGTTTTTGTCAGATTCAGTTCCTTTATTATTTATTTTGCACTGGCTGTTATACTCTTGTACACTGACTGAACAAATTGCCAGTTTTGTGTTGTTTTTACATGTTTGACCAAGCTGGTGAAGTTAAGTGAACTGCACTGGCACTGGTGCAGTTATCAAATAAATTTGTAATTCAGTACTGAATTTAAAAAAGAGCTAAAATATTTTAGGCAGTTCCTATCAGCCAAAGCTAAACCTTAGATATCGGTATGAGCAGGGCCGTGCAGAGACCACTAAAGGGGCAGGTGCTCAAAAAAAATAAAAAAGGGCACATCCAACCATATTTTAGGGCAGAATATTAACAAAGCCTCTCAGCTTTCAAAGTTTAATAAACAATGATAAATTACAAAATTGTGAGATATACAATAAAAGCTAAGGAGAATCTCTACATAGAGCATACAACTATGCCTATGTAAGATATTTTATTAGTAATTTCTTTCTGCAGGTCTATTTTGTTATAGGAAAGTATTGCAATATTCAAACCTGCAATTTAGCAAGATATATAAATCAGAGCAAGACCACCAGACATATTTTGTCTTTACAGAATTACACTATTAAAAATATAAACAAGGGCACAATGCAACCTTTTAGTGTACTGTAATCTAAAAAAGAGCTGCCTGTTTGCTGCACTTGCAATGGAGATGAAGATGGTCCATTCAGAAAAGCAGAGCTGCATCAAACTTTAATGTGGAACTGCAGAAAAAAATAAAAAAAACAAAAGCAAACATTGAATTGTTGATGTATGTCACCATGAGAAAGGCCTACTGAGTTTTGCTTAAAAAACTTTTTTAAATATTTAAATCACATTCGTCTCATGAAGTGAATTGTTTTTGCAAAACAAACTTATTTGTGCTTGTCAGAAATTTTTTCTTAATATTCTAAGGTTTTGTTTGTGACTCAAAGTTTTGCTTGTGATTCTCACATGACGTCGTGGGCAGGACCCAAAATCACAACAAAAGATTTCTGATGTGTGCAAATAAATGTTTATGTTTGGCAAATAACATTTTATGTTCACAAGACAAAAATTTGTTATTTAAGTTAAAATTTTTTTTAAACAAAACGACTTGGTTTTTAAAAAAGAAATCATTACAATTCCAAAAGTTTTGATTATAATTTTATTTTACTTAACTGAGGTTAGTTTTTTTCCCCCCATTGAATAATTGGGAAAACAAATTTAACTTCATACTCTGTGAACCAGACCCTAAACTTACTTAAAGTCTGGGTTGAGTTTTTTTCCCCTTCATTAATGACACTTTTATTACATTCATTATATATATCATTGTAATTCAGGTTGAGTTATTTTTAATTCTAAATGAATATCCTTGTTGGACTTTTATTTAAGTGTTATTTTCCTTCAAGATATATTTACCTAACGTCAGAATAAATTAAATGTACATTATGCAGCAAAGGAAATTAGAAGATCGGACATATATCCATTATGGAGATGATCGGTTTTGGACGGGCGATGTGCCCCTATTGCATAATAAATACTGAAGAATGACCGCTATCATTAACGGTACAGGGAAGAAGCTTTTAGTTATCTTGTTTTGCTAGCAAAATCGTTAGCTAGCAGCTAGCTTATAGCACAACAACAGTTGTATGATAAAAGTTGTATGATCTGTATAATAAAAATAGTGAATCGATAGATAAGAACAGTTTCTCCTCACCTGGCTGTCTCCTCCCGCTCAGTAGTTCTTCAGAGAAAGGCAGACGCAGAGGCCTGTCAGTGTCTGTTGTATTTCATTACCTCTCTGCTTATACCGCTACTCTGTGCTGAAGCAGAAACGATACTTCAATGTTTTCCGTCATCTGACAAGTAGCAAGTCTACTCCACTTTATTCCCCAAAAACGTTTTTTTTCACCAAAAACTGTAATCTGGAACGTTCACTACATTGAGCTTCAGTTAGCCGCCTTATCTCACTGCACCAGAGGCAACTGCGTCATGCGTCACGGGCAAAAGGTCAAAGGTAACAAGGTGACCAGAGGGCTTATTATGTTGTATAAAAAAATAAAAAATAAAAAAAAAATAATAATAATTTTAGTACATGTTATGTGTCACAAGAGGGCTTAGAAAATAATAATACAAAATAAAAAAAAATAAAAATTGACCAAAAGGGCACTTGGGGGCAAGGAGCAAAAAGGGCAGGTGCTCAAGCACCCCCACCCCCCCCCCCTCTGCACGTGCCTGGGTATGAGAGTTTGGACCCTGCTATTGGCAAGCAATTGTGTGGAGAGTAACAAACCAGAATTGTACCTATAATAAAACAAACACGTTGGATTTTTCAACAAAAGATGCATTAGCCAATTTGTTCTATAAATGAATTGATATGATTTCTACAGGCAGAGTCCACCTAAAAAGGTAGGCATATCCCAGTAAATGTTTGATGAGCCCACTGTTCTCTGGATTTCTTTAGATGATTGAACTGAAGTGAGTATGTATAAGTTCAAGAATCCCATCATCTATTGCCTGAAGACTGGGTCATCATAAAAATATCGGCGAGTATGAAAGCTCTGCCAGATAACAAGCCCTTACTGCACCAAAGGCTTAAGAACTACTTTTGATATGAGACTGATGCGCCCCAATTAGTAAGTTGAGAATTCCTCCTCCATTCATTGGTACCTGGCTTTAGATGGGGCTGTTGCTACATGAAGAAGTCAAAGGAGTGTGATGTCTTTTAACATATCGCCTTGCTGTGGGGTAAACTCCTCAGGGTAAGATCATAAGCTTCTTCTTCTCCATCTCAATTTGGACAGCAAGAGGGGCCCTGCAGTCCTACTGAGGAGAGGGATGATAAGGTTCCCTGGAATAAAGGGAAATAACAGAGAAAGAAACATCAGTGGGCTGTATGTTAATATCAGAACAGGGGACCAGTTGTTTTTACACACCATCACCTCAGACTTTGGAGCAAAATATTGGTGAAATAAAGAAACAAAAAACTGCTTAAACAACATTTAAAGACATTAAATGAAACTACCAGTAAGGAGAAAAGCTTAGAATCCATCCAACGTCCACAGATTTTGATTGCCTTTAGCTCAAGTGCATCTCTGAATTAGTTTTCATCACTGGATCCCCTTCACTCTGAAGGGATTGGTAGAGTTTCCTTTGGCGAACTGGCAATGGAGTGATTGAGTGACTGGAACATTGTCCGAATTAACAATGTGACAACATCTTGAAGTCTCTTGAGTAGCAATTGTAAGCGTGCTAACTTTGACTTTCTTATTGGATGTTGTAAAGTGAGACCTCTAGGGGTTACTACCTTTACAAAATTGTATTGTTAGCATAACAGCACAAGCTAATTCAAGTTTAACAACATCCTTCATTTTAGTCTGAACAATAAACACTTCATACCCACATGTTGTTGTATGAAGTAGGCCACACATTTTCCAACATTCCTTACTGTGTCCAGCAACACAAAAGAACATTTGGTCTTCCCCTAGTCAGTAGAGATTGCTAGGATGATTAGGAACAGATCATATTTTATCTAGCACCGGGCCTGAGCCACGCATATGTTTATAATTAGCCGGGAGACGAAGGTCCGGCTGCGGTCAGCTTGTGGGGAAGGAAATCATGAGTTCACGGTCTTTAAGGGATTAAAGCTATTCCTCCAGAGCAGTGTGTAAGTATGTGAGCTGGAGAGAGGGAGGCAAGGGACATCCCATCTGTTTTATGATCAGAGGGCTGTCTGGTTTCCGTGAGGTCTTCCAGGCGATGTTGCACCTCATCACAGCAGGTATTCATTTATAATGTGGGCTACAAATGCAGATCTGCTTTCCACTGCTGGGCTATTGTATTGATGACAAGAAGTTTTGATGATGTTTTGCATTGTAAAAAATTACTGAAGCGCTCCAAACGTTTAAATAGGGCATGTGGAGACCTTTTTAATAATTTGGGTGTTTTGGTGTAGTCATTCATAGCTTTTTTTTTTTTTACACTCTTTTGCTTTTTCTAAAAATCTTAGCTTGACAAGGGAATCATCTGAATGAAAAATGTTTGGGATTTTTAACCAGTCTTCAACGTAGTGGTGTAGCCTGTAATTGCTTTTCTGGGAGGCCTTTCAAAAATGTTTATTTGTGACTTTCACTGTTGCTTCAACAAAAATTGTTGTACTTATATCAGAAGCTGACAGAACAGCTCTGCCTGGTGAAAACCAATTGCTCCACACGTTGATTCATCCAGAGGGTCTGGAACTTCAGGATTGTTTGATGGAGCTTGGGTCTGGTGAGGTAGTACTGGTCAAGCTGTCTGACTGGGTTTGATTTTAACTGAAGCACTGGTTGAAATCAAACCAGTTATGTTCCCATTTATAATGTCTTGTACTGCTTATAGTGAAGGGTCTTGTATTCTGTATTTCTGTCTGTTGGTCAATTATTTCTTGTATAAATGTTTTCTTTTGTTGATGTTATTTTTTTTACTTCTTTCATTGTAACTATGTGTTCTGTCCTGTGAATTTCACAGTGGGATGTTTTGGGTTTTTTCTGGTTGCTTGTCTCTGGACAAATGATGACGTTTAGCTATTGTGCTAATTTCTGCACATTTCCACTGTCACAAATTGTAGTAATTTATTAACTGATTAATGAATTGATTGATGTGTAGTGTCCTAATTAAATAATTTAAATTAAGTGACAATGGAGTGGCTGCTGGCATAAGAAATGCATTTCTGATAAGCTGCGGGAAACGCTCACATGGCTCTGAAACAGTCCAACATTTTCTCATCCAGTTTAATGTGAAGAAATGTGTGGTACATAAGTGTGTGGAATATTTAAATCTCATTAGATTTTTTTGGCTTACCTGAACTGCATAGTTCATTCAATAGAGTTTGCTGTATTTTATTTACAGTATCTCTGTGTGATTTTAGTGCATCAGTTCATTTTAATGTCAACAGTGTAATTTATGGAAAATCCAGAGAGTAAAAATAGGTTTGCTGGAAGCTGGCTTAAACAGAGTAACCTAGAAATGCTGAGAGTAATATGAAACCCTAATCAATGCTAACTCTTAATGATGAGCCAATATCATGGCTGTCTTTATATAAACATTTTTTTTAGTTTTTTTTTGTGGATGTGACAAAAGCCTGGCCAAAAGCTTTCTTCTTTTACAGAGTTTAAAGTCTTCCCAAATCCATCAAAGTTGAGATTAACTCAGATGATTAATTAATCCAGTTACACTGAAAATGGAGTTCCCTTCGTGAGCACAGAACACACATGAAGGCAAAAACATGGCTGCACTGTGCACAGCTCAGCTCACTGCTGGCTCTGAGGCTACTGGTGGATCGGAGCCCTGTTTGAACAGTTGTTTCCATTTTTCTTCCAGTACCCATGATGCATGTTGCAATTTCCACTTCAAACTGACCCAGTGGGTTGATTAATGGCAGCAAATGCGAGCCAAACGCGTAATAAAAACCATGCGTATACAACTGATCCTTGCTCAGATTGCATTTACTGCTGCTAAGGTCTGTGAGAACACTGCTGGACAAATAAATAATTGAATATCTTTGTTTTTCAGATTTAAAAACATGCAGTTGTTATTTAGTGGGTGGGGTTGGGGGGGGTCTCGAATTTCACTGAAACGAGTGCTGCTTGTGTTTGTGACATGGAGCTGCTTCGGCTGTGCACTGTTGAGCTAAAGCAGATGGAGAACAACACAGAGGCCCCAATGGCAAGCAAGGTTGGTTTGTGTTGCAGCCCTAAGGTCTGAAAATACACAAAGCCCGAACTGAGAGAGGCTCCTAATACAGAGATACACCCAGAGGAGAAAGGAGGTCAGACGATCATATTCCCATTTTTATGTGCTTTACTTTTTCCTGTTTCCAAAGGAGAACTGCTTTAACTGGATGTGTTAGGCTTCCTGAGTCATATCTGTTTCACTGAAGTGAAAAGATAAAGTATCCTCTGAGGAAAACTCAGAGAATAGGATAGTTTTACCTTTTTTTTTTTGCTTTTACAAATCAATATGATAACAAAATGTGGCTTTTTTTAAAAAAAAACAGTGACATTTTGTGGCTTTTCCTCCTGGTGAAGAGTGTCCATGACTGTCTCCTGGACATCTGTCCACCCAACAGTCTTCCTCATGATAGTGTAGCCGACTGACCCAGAGTGAGAAACATTGAAAGGCTCAGGAAACCTTTGCAGCTGTTTTAAAATAAATTTAATTTTTCACAGTATTCTAATTTTCTGAGACTCTGAATGTTTTCTTTATCTGTACCCAAAGTCATCAAAATGACAAGAAACAAAAGATTGGAGTATATTACTATGTGTAAAGATGCTGTGTCATAAGTGAGTTTCACTTTCTGAGATGACTGGCAAGATTCTAAGTACTGGAAATAATAGTGACAAAAGTATAAAATTTGAAATGGAGTCACTTTAAACGTTCGGAGTAACATAAACATACCTATACTTTCAGTAAGATCTTAAGAGGAAGCTCTGCAAAAACAGAACAGTGAACTAAGAAGAGGTTTCATATGAGTTCATCATCACCCTGACAGCCTTCACATATTTCTGAATTCTTACCCACCCACTGTTCTTTCTCCTTGTGGGCGTATGTATCTGTTCCACATGTAGTCAGAGCCAACACCCAAACCTGGGACCGGGTCTGTCAGGCAGACACAACTGAAATCTGATAAATAGTCAATGATAATATAAGACATTCGTTTTTTTCTATACAAAATCAAGACTATTAGTCTTGGGGTTCACAATCTACAAATTCAGTTTTAAGTTGTAAACTAGACTCCAGTACAGCTCCTCAGTAATTACCAGGCAAGCACAGCGATGGTGGTGCTGCAGGATTAATGTGCCGAGTGCCTTGTGTGCAAAGCTCCCCTCATCGTTGTCTTGTTTCTGCCTCTGTCTGAATGCAGGGTAGCACTCTGATGATTGCTGCTGTGTTCTGCAGTATGTGTGTGTGTGTGTGTGTGTGTGGTTGAAAGAGACTGGGAGATATTCCAATGGTGAGAAAAAGGCAGAGCTCAGACTTCAAAGGTGTGTCAGGGCATGCAGCGCTCAGCCAGCCCGGTGTAGATGCCAGCGCCGTATGACCATGTAAATTACATGACAAGTATCCGAGTGCCGTGTTATCCAGCTCTAATCTCTCTGCTTACACATTCACATTTTTCACTCCCGCATGTCTTTGGTCTTGCAGGTTTTTTCAAACAAAAACAGCCGCTCTAACTCATTAAAGTGCATTTTATTCCCTTCCCACGTCTCTTCCCCTCCGTGGCCGTCCCATTGGTGTATTGTGTTTCTCCCAGCTTGCCAGCTGTCAAATCCAAGCCAAAGCCTCACCCCACCTCTTACTTTACCCCTCCTCTCCAGCTCTTTCTCCTCATTGGCCGTCTGTCTTCCACACCTTTGTGGCGCTCGCCTCCTCAACTCTCTGAAGCCAGATCCTCTCTCTGGGGCTGAGCTGTCAAGGTGAACTGAGCCCTGTAGCTGCTCTTCTTTCTGCCTCAGAAACATGGAAGTTCTCTTTACACAACAAGGAGAACTGGAAAGTTCAAGAATCTGATTACTGAAATGAAATAACAGCTTTACATTCAATGAGGAGGTCAGCTTAATGTTTTTTTTAATCTTTTTTTACATAATTTGATCTACTTAGCAGCTTTGACACTCATTATGATTGTTACGTGTTGTATAAACATACGTTACCATCAGGTCAAACATATTCCCTGTCATCATTTTTTATCATGGTACATCATTTTTTGAAAGCTTTTAATCCTAAATGGCTTTTAGCATGTTTTCACATCTGACAGTCCAGTGGACCCGGTCCAATTGAGTTGAGGCATACCTGTCAAGATTTGGACTTGAGAATACACAAAATATTTATCCAACCGCTGCTGCTGTCGAAATTGGGGATGAGTGGGGGAGAGCAAGAAGAAGAGCAGGAAAGAGGGGTAAAATATGGTAAACCGAACACTTCAGAGGTATCAGTTGAGGACCAAAACTGAAACATTTGTTCCATTTTCAGCTGCAACAATTTACTTTCACGCAGCACTGTGTCAAATGAACCAAACTCTTTGAAAAACCTGAAGGAAACAACATAAAAACCTCTGATGTGAAGATACCAACTGAGGACATGAAAAGTATAAAACACTCAACAATTGTCTTTTACAAAACCTCTACTTGGATAACCCCAAGATCACTAAATCTTCTTAAAGGATAGAATCTCTGAGAACATGTCTCATAAACATAGTCAGTGTTTTCAGTAAAGTTAAGCTGACCGTCCAGGAATGACTCAGTATTTAAAATTTGCCACCGTTTCAACAGGTTGACCGTTGAATGAAACTGGACCTACTTACAGGTCTTGTTTAGGTCACTTAATTAGCTCTACATCCTTAAATTTTTTTTAAAAAAAGTATGGTGTTTTATTAAAGAATTGATCTTTTAAAGTGCCAATGATGTTGGTATGAATTATAAATAGTAAAGACTTTGTGGTATTCCGATTTAGTGATGCATGTAGTTGAAAAAGTTTTAACATAAATGCTATACAGTTACTAGAAAAAGTAAACTACAGTCCAAAAGAATGTGCAACTAATATATATATATATATATATATATATATATATGTGTATATATGTATTTTAAATATCAAAATGTGCAGGTGTATTTGTGCATTAAAAAGACAGACTATAAAGATAAAATCATGGCAAAAACCAAAAACTGTGGAACAGCAGCAATGTGCAGATAACATCAGAAATGGTACTTAAAATTAATAAAGAATGTGCAAATACCAGCATAATCGAGAACAAGTAGAGTTTCTTGTGAGCACTGATGGCTCTGAGTCTAACAGCTGCTGGGAGGCAGGATCTGTGGTAAAGCTCCTTTGTGCTCTGAGGACGCAGCAGTGTGTCGCTGAAGGAGCTCTGCAGTTCAGCAGCAGCTTCATGCATGGAGTGGGAGACATTGTCCATCAGTGATTTTGTTTTAGCCAGAGTTCTTCTGTCTCCCCAAAACTGTGGATCTGTAATACTGTTGAAACCTGTTAGTCACGACCCAGTGAACTCAGTACTGAGCCACGTTCCATCTTATGGTCTTGACGTGAGCGTCGGCCCTACAGAGAGCTGGAGCTGGGTTTTACTTAGTCTTTGTGTCTACAGAGACTCAGTGGTTTTTACTGTGTGTGTTTGGAGCGCTGGGAAGCATTGATGATTTATGAGGTTATAATACTTTTGGTTATGTTTTAACATTCCGCATTCATCCTCACTTCATGTAGAGCATACAAACTGAAGGGAGAAGGGAGCTATGTGCCCAGTTATTATATCAGTGCTCTTGTGGTCTATGTGTGCAGGGTGGTCTGGACTGTTGTGCCCCAAAAGCTAAAGAAAGCATAGAAGATAGAATTTCACTTCTACAGAGTCAATTAACAGAAAGATGTATACTCTGATTAGCCATAATTTTGCTGCAACTAACAGGTTATGTAAAATTGTTTGAAGTTTAAGCATAATGTATGCAGTGAAAAGAAATATTCTGACAATCACATCAATTTTAAAATCAATGTTTCAGGAGAACGATATCAGTCAGTCTCTTCCTTGATCATTTATCAATTGAGATTATTTTTGATTATAAGGTTATTGTCTCCATATGTTTGACTGTTGAGGATCCTCACTGTTGACCTGATTTAAAACTGTTCATGTTTTTCTATCCTTCCCCCCTGGCAAATTCAAATATAAGTTTTCTACTTTGATCAAAACCTTTGAATGACTGAATTTACTCGTGAAAAAATATTCTGTCTATTGTTTTTCATCATGGTTGTTTGTCCTGTCTGTCTGTGTTGCCCTGTGACAGACTGGTGACCACTCCAGGGTGACCCCACCTCTCACCCGAAACGTTAGCTGGAGATAAGCACCAGCAACCCTCCTGACCCTATTAGGGACAAGGGTGTAAGAAAATGGATGGATGTTTTCCATCATAGCAAAAAGGGGAGGTCAATAGGTCAGCTGTCCAAAGACCAAAGGAGCTCCGCATCCAATTTAAAACTTTTCAAAACTGACCTGCTCAAATTTAACTTCAATTAGTTAAAAGACAGAAATGTGTGGATGTGTTGACTCCATCAGTTGAGTATCTTCCATCTGTCTGTTGCACCACTGTGCTCAAGCTCAGGGTTTTTCACTGGAACATAAAGAAGGCAGTGTTTCTTCATTTATAAGACAAAAGATGTACATGGAATTTCGGTAATAAAAGAAAACAATTATAAGGAATAAGGCATGTTACATATTAACATCAGTCCTGAGCTGCTGAAAAAAAGAAAGACTCTCAGAAGAGTAGTGGAAGCTCACCTGGGGATTTGGCCTGCACAAGCCTGCATAGACTTCAGTAAAAACCCCGTCGTTTTAGTAGCTGCCATATATTGAACCATTTTTGCTCAGCTTCTGCATCAGAATTACATCTAGCACATCCAACAGTGCTGAAATGACTTGCTCTTGGAGGTATCAGGATATGCTTGAAGATGACTAACTCTGTACTGTAATTCTGTTTTTCTGCAGAAAAATCGTCCTCTGAATCATTGTTATCAATTTCTTAAACTGTTTTGTGAATAGTTTTTGCTAATTCACAGTATGGAGTTGAGACAATGTACCAGTTCAATGCATCCTGTAGTTTATCAGCTTTTTCAATACATGCCCACCTCTTTTACCACTACCACTGAGAATCATTGCTCGAGACATGTGCTCCCCCCAGCACATCCCCTATTAAACCCCTATCTCACTCCTATCCACCAACCTCCACGTTTAGCCCCGGGGCTGGATATCTATAATTCATCTTTTATCTGGCGCTCACAGTCCTGCTCGCTGTTCCACACAGCCATTGCCCACTTCACAGGGAAAGGCCGCCTGCTGCCGCTTGCTTGAACGCAAATCTCATAGGGCACCCATATATTGATTGTAATCCAAAGTAAACAGCCTGGTTTGCATAATCAAGCATTTCACAGGCATGTACCGAGGCGAGTGAGGCAGCAGAGCTCAGGCTTTGGTTTCTTGGGGATATGGCATGCCAAGCTGGCAGCAACAGAGCAACTTTACAGCGTACTAAAAGCAACAGGGGTCCTGACCACGACAGATATCAAAGGAGAAGATGTTTGCGTAACAAAGTTAAAGGGGGAACAGGTAGAAATCACAAAAAATGACTTTAATGTGTTGAGCACTTACAATAAAATGTTTTTCTAGCCAGAACCCATGAATCTATCCATCTGAACCCTGTACTACCACAGGGCAACAGGTAGAGGACAAACTGGACAAGTTTGCAAACCAAAATATGGAAATATGAGTTATTTGGATAAATTAATCAATTTATTTAAAATGAGACAATTTTCAACATGCATGAATCACTGAAGGAGAGATGTGCTGTACCAGGTACAAATACTAATTTCCTAAACATACAGTAATATTCAAATTTAATATGTAACAATACAAAACTTCAGGACATTTAAAAACAATCACACCATAATAAGAGCAATATAAAATCAAATAGAACAGTCACATATAAACACAAGGACTGCAGGCTTTATATTGACAGTTATTTTAAGCAAATATCATGTGAACAAACTTGAATAGAAAGTCTGTGCATAGCAATACACGGGTCAGCAAAGTTCCAAAGCTGGGATGTCACACAACAAAATGCTGATTTTTAAAGAAAGTTCTATGCTTTCAAATGTTACTCTCACCTAGTGGCGGATTGAGTGACCCGAGATGATTTAGTAAAAATGAGGAACACATTTGTTTTTCCAACAGAGGGGCAGTGGAACCATAAGCAATCTTATAGGGCACACATAAATTTGAATACCGGATTAAATAACTAAAAGTAAGAAAATTGTATTTTGTGAAAATAATACAGTGATGGAACAGACTTGTTCTCTTATCATGGATCTTAAGAGCTTGTGCATGTAAGAACTCCAAACTCCTACACCTTTGAGACCAGATTGTCTCACAGTACAGAAAATGTTGAAATATCATTGCATTTAAATACATGATAGATGCCTTTAACATAATAAAAAAATGAAATATGAAGATTTTTGGACTCTGCCCTGGATTTGACAGTTGGCCAGGAAAGGGAAGCCATAATGGAAGAAATCTGTGTTCACCTGTGGACATCCTGAGACAAACATTGCAACTTTGGAAGTAACAAATGCATGGCCGAAGTCTACTGTATTACTGTATTATTAACAATTTTAGCCATGAGGATTTAAAAGAACATACAAACTGGAATTAAAAGACATGTCCTGGTTAGTGAGACCACAAAGAGTTTCTACATTAGTACTGGAGGACATTTGGTTCAATTCGGAGGGTTAGGACTGGATTGGGTGTACAGGCTGGCAAATGGTTAAAAAGAGTCTCATCATCAATGATCAGAAACACCAGTGAAAACTAAAGATAGTCAAGACCCTCTAAGACCCCAACTGTATCAAGTACAAAAGTCTTAGATTTGCAGAGCCAGAGTTCTTTAACTCTGGCTCTCCAAATGTTCCAAGAAGATCTGGACTATTTCAGCCATGTGTACTGTATAACCTACAGTGTTACATACAATATTCAATCTGTTCATTTGATATTTGAAAGAAAGCTGAAGTAGAGTTTCATGAAACAAGCAAACAAAAAAGTTCTGGAACTGTCTTTGTTCCAGCTGTCCACCAGCAGTGACCTTGGGTGAGTTTAATTGGTTTCCGCTGGTCTGCTTTGTAGCAGAGGCCGAGTCTCTCTGAACCTCAGCCAGATCTGTTTGGCACCCCAACCCCTTCACTGACTTTTGTTGCCTTGCAAAGGTCAGATGGATTAACACATACCTTTCAACTCCACAGCGGTGCAAGTCATGGCCTCTGTGCTATTTCCAGTGTCATGCATTGCTCCCATTGTCACAAGGAGCCCTTTGAACACACACTGTGAGAACCTAACACCACAAATAACTCAGAGAACTTCACGTGTTTCTGTGTGAAAGGTGTGTCACATTTAGACCAGTCCTGGATTTGTTTTATAAAATGTTTTATTCAGCTCAAGTTCAGTAGTAAATTAAATAAATAAATATGGGTACACTGAGCAGAGACTTAAAGCATGCCCTACATAAACTGATGAGACACTTTTTTTTGCTTAAGTTGCTTTGTTTAAGTCAAAGCTTTCTAATCATAACACAGTTTAAGTTTGATAAAGGAAGCACTGAAATTTGTGATACAAAAATGAGATGAACTATACTGGAAATCAAATTTTAGATATTGTTTCTTTCAAATGGATTCACATCTGGCTGCACAGTGGAGCAGTTGGTAGAGCTGTTGCCTTGCAGCAAGAAGGTTCTGGGTACGATTCCCGGCCCCGGTCTTTCTGCATGAAGTTTGTATGTTCTCCCTGTGCATGAGTGGGTTTTCTCCAGGTACTCCGGTTTCCTCCCACAGTCCAAAAACATGACTGTCAGGTTAATTGATCTCTCCAAATTGCCCCTAGGTGTGAGTGTGTGTGTGCATGGTTGTTGTCCTGTGTGTCTCTGTGTTGCCCTGCAACAGACTGGAGACCTGTCCAGGGTGACCCTGCCTCTCGCCCGGAACGTTAGCTGGAGATAGGCACCAGCAACCCTCCCGACCCCACTGAGGGACAAGGGTGTAAAGAAAATGGATGGATGGATTCACATCTGACAAGGATGCTTCACACAGCATGAAGACGAGGTCCTTATGGGTGTATTAGGAGTGTATTGCTTTAAACATCCACAAATCCTCCTCCACAGTAAGGATGTAGTGGTCTGTCCTGGTGGATAACGTCTGTTAGCGCTTCAAATAGCATGTTAGCAGCATGCTGGCAGAGTGTCCACAGCACAGGTCCTTGGGAAATACCTTAGCTTTGTTTTTATTAATATCAAAGACAGGGCAGACGGACAACTTCATGCTGGTGTGACCTGATCTTCCTGCACTTGTAGCTACATCCCAAATGTTCCAAGAAAGAATGCATGTGGGTTTTCCAGATGGTGCTGCTAGCATGTAGCATAGACTGAGTGTGCAGGAAATGTATCTTGTAAATTACCAGGAAGAATCCTTGTTGGCAAGAAAGACAACTAACATTCTTAAGACTAGAGTAACATAGAAAAAGGTTTTCCTTCTGAGCCCTCTAATAAATCCTGTAGGGAAATGGCGAAAGGGCTATTCCAATTTTCACTAACTTGAGCATCTTTAGTATGTTCTACTTTAACCTTTGGGCGTGCAAGACTGAAGTGATACAGTTGATGTCGCCTCGGGGTCCATGTGGACCCCGCAGAGGCAAAAATGACACAGTTGATGCTGACGCTAGGAGCGGAGCGGGAGGTAGATGGGCTCGGGGTCCGAGTGGACCCTGCCGAGGCAAAAATGACACACTTGCTGCTGACACTCGGGGTGGTAGCTGTGGGGGTCCGAATGGACCCCGCCGAGGCAAAAACTAAACAGGAGCTCTCGCATCACAAACATCGAAAAAAAAAAAGTACTACTTCATCCTACAAGCCAACCTGCTTCTGTTCTGGTTCATATTCAGTGTGATACACACCATGTCACCAAACAGCACAATGACTATTTGTGACTTTACACAAACACCAGAGTTCACGTTAGATGGTGTCATGCAGCCGACTGAACACAGCTAGCTAGCTCGCTCCACTGTCCTGACTGTAATACAGAGGAAGCCAACCTGCCGCTGCAACGGTGGTGAAGTGCAACACAAAACACAAACACCAGAGTTTACGCAAGATGCCGGCATGCAGCCGAGTAAACACAGTTAGTTAGCTCCTCTGTGTTCCTGGCTGTAACACAGAGGAAGCCAACTTGATCCTTGCTGTTATGAACTACCACCACCACCATAACACAACAGTTATGCCAAGGGGGGTCTGATATACCCCACATTTTTAAAACCTGAACTAGATCATTAATTTCTGACATCTGCCTCTTATACCACAGACCCACTATACTGTTTTTGCCATAAAAGTTACACAAAAAGTACAATATCAACAGGATAAAACAGAGCACCTTTGCTGTTTAGCCTGTTACTTGCTGAAACTCTGGCTGTGTCTTGATCTCTTGTGGCCTGAATGATCCAGGAAAATATAGTTTCCATTCATATAAATGTCGCTGGGGATTTGGATTCAGGTGTTTACAGATACACTGTGTCTAGGGCTGCAGCCGCCACCAAATACATCTTGTGTTAATTAATTACTGCATACGCTTCAGGGATGTTGCTGTTGTACATACATATGATGTTTGTCTCTGTGGTTTCTCAGTTCTGTTTTCTTTTCTCTCTTTCTGCAGGTGGAGAAGCAGACTTCTTGTTTTCTTGTATTCTCTCTACCCGTTGTTCTCTCCTTTTTCTCCCTCTACATTTTTGCCACATTCCTTTCCTTTTTGTTGTTTTTTTCTCTTGCTTTTCTGTCTGAATTTGAAATAAACCCAAAGCAATTTCTAATAGAGTTTTTATGTATATATCAAATGGAGCATTACAGTAAATTTGTTGGGCTTCTACTTGCCACTCAAACAGATCTGAGGGTCCTGAGTGATTAACATCTCTTGACATTGTGCTGAATTATTATACATTAGATTAAAAGACCTGGGTCTGTCTTTAAATACTGAGGCTTAGAGAATCTCTTCTATTTTTGACTCATAAGACCACAAAACTTTATTCAGCAACATGAATCACTATGTTAACTTTAATGCCAGAGGTACATCACCATGCTGAAGGTATAATTTCAATTTCCTTTATATATATTGGTTTCAAGTCACTATTATATTTGTATGATAATTTCTGTAATTCACATAAATCAAAAAGGATTGAAGACAAGAACTGATTTGTGTTTCCTTTTCTAAACTTTTGTTTAGAAAAGTTGGTAAAGTTGGTAAAATAAATCTGTATGAGTTTGAGCTGCGCAACACAGCACTTTTTTTGCAAAGTGTTCATTTAATTATTCACCGGCATTATGTTAGCCTTTAAAGTCGCATGCAGTCTGTGCTACGGAACACTAAATTAATCAATTCTTGAAAAGATTTTTTTTTTTCTAGAAGATGTTTATTTCTTCCAGTAATTTAAATACGGTCAGATACAAAGCACTCTTGTACCTTCAATAAAATCTCTAATATTGAGGTAATTTCTGTTTTGTCTCTTGGTTGTTTTCCAGCCGTCCTTGTAGATAATCTCACAGAGAAAGGGAAAGGCACAAAGGTGGAGAGGAAAACCAGCACATACTGTAATCTATCCAAGTGAAGCAAGCAGCTGAACTAATAGATCTGCTGCCAGATAGACAGGAAGACTGGATAAGTCATTCAGCAGCTGGGGGTTTGAAGAATGGTCTGGAACTCATGTAAGGGAATAAATACTTCCTTTTGCATGCTTGTTTAAAGACAGCCTTTCATGAAAATCTGTACACACTCTACTTCGAGAGGTAAACAGTGATGGAGATCAAAGAACATTTAATTGATTAAAATTTGAGGTTCTAATGAGCCTTGGTTTAGTATTTTAATCTTTCAATAAGTTTGGGAATGGAATGTTAAAGGATCCACTTCAGAAAATCCTCCTTTCCCTTTTAATTACAACTAAGATGGTTTGAGTTCCAGCAAATGCATCAGTAATTTCCAGATGAACAGAATATCCCTTCTGTTGCAGTGTTAATGACAACAGTGTGGCATCAGCTGAACTCAATTAAATCCAACAACTACACCTACACTGCACCTTGACTTTGAGTGACCGCTTAGTCTTTAGTTTTTAGGCAGGAGAAAGAGTGATTAAGATGTAACCTAACTTCAAAATATATAACCTATTCAGGAGGGCTCATATGGTAACAATTCTAATTTATTTAGTACAAACTGTCGCAACTTGTGTATAATCTTGTTTTCATATAATTCAGTTGAATGTCAATGTTCAGTATTCCATATTTACATTTAGTTAAAGCTGTCAGTAACTCAGGACCCAGAGGTTTTGGGGCATCAAAGTACTTGGTTTTTGGATTTAAATAATGGATCCTTTGTTTGTGGATCTAGTGAACACTTACTGTCCTGGCTACTGAAGTATTTTGTGGGGTTGCTGTTATTTTTCTGGGGTTAGCTTTAAGGACTATTGTTAAAGCTATCTACTTAAGGATGCTCAGGTGCACTAGAGCACTCTCAGATCCAACTCCTTTAAGTGTGACCACGCATCTCAACTGGAAAAAGATGGATTGCTTCTTCTAGATTTGGGGTTACTCTTTGCCTCAATGGAGAAATTCAAGTCCTTGGTGTTTAGTTCACAAGTGACAGCATAATGTAAAAGGAGACAGATGCATATTCAATCTAAATGTTACTGCAATCTGTTGCTGTGAAGAAAGAGCTAAGCTAACAAGCAAAGTCATGGTGGCGACAGTGGTAGGAGTTTGTCCTGTAATTGGTGGGTTGCTGGTTTGAGACCCTGCTTCATCCGTCTGTTGTTCTGCAAGACAGTTCACCCACCTTACCTGCTGGTGCCTGGCAGCCTCACTTCTGTCAGACTGTGTGTACAATGTAGCTTGCCACCCTGAATGTGTGTGTTTGTGTGTGTGTGAATGGGTGAAGAGTTGAAAGTAGTGTCAATTGCTTTGGGCTCCTCTGGTCTTGATAAACACAATACAAGTACAATTACAAGCCAAACTCTTGATCTACCAGTTGGTTTACATTTCAACCATCACCTATAGCAACAAGAAATGGAAAGGATGAGCTTCTTTCACAGGGTGGTGGGACTGATCAGCCTTAGAGATGGGATGACAAGCTCAGTCAGTCTGTCCAGTGGAAAGAGGAGTTGCTACTGCTAAGCAATAAAAAAGTGAGTTGAAGTGGTTCCAACAATTCACTCAAGACTTTACTTGTGTTGTCCATCTGACATCTCTCATCAGGCCAAGCCTGCAGTTCTCCCTGCAGGTTGTTCAAGCTGTCCTGTTTGCCACAGCACCTATCTGCCTCCATCCTGATGCTGCTGAAACTTTTGTAATCAAAGTTGATGCATCTAACGCACTTACCACAGAGTTACCACACTTCACCAACAAGAATGGGATGGAAAGCTCCACTCAAGGAAGTTTTGTCTCACTCAGGAGGAATATTTTGAGGGCGACTGGGAACAGATGGCGTTCACAATCAGATGAAGCAGTGACAATAGGCCTTTGGAACAAAAGAAACCTTCCTGTTCTGGACTGACCACAGGAACTGGATATATATTCAAACTCTAAAACAACTGCGTTCCAAGTAGGCTTGTTGAGTTGAGTACTTTTATTGAATCTTACAATGTCCATCTAATGAATGCTTACAACAGATGCTCTCTCCAAACAGTTTCTCCATATCACTCTGGACCCTAAGCCAATCCTTCCTGTCCACCGGTTATCAGCTCCTCTTTCTTGGCCTCTGAAGTCGTCCATCTGCGCTGCCCTGCCTGCCAGTGCCTCATGAGACTCCTGCTTGTCATCTTTACATTCCTTCCCAGTGTGGTCTAAAGGTTTTGATCTGGGTCTTCTGGTCTGGGCAGGACCCAGAAACTCCTCCAAATGGCACTCTGATGATCCTCCATGGGTCAGGACATCATTCAGGTTGTTTCTGTGCTTCCCATGTGAAGCTTAATTCACCACAGCTGTATAAGTTCTCTCTCTTTCTCTTCTCTTTGCCATTCCCACTTCATGTCCGGTCTGTATGTAACACTGATTCCTTTCCAACTCTTCTGTCAGTGCCCAGGGTGTTATTGTTATTTGAGCAAAGTGCTTTTTTCTCCCTACCCACCACCAGCTCGTTTGGGTCTAGCCAGCATGGCACATCTTTCTCAGTAATCCATGAGTCTCGCCCCAAACTGTCTGCCATATTCACAATGAAGTCATGAGACAGAATATCCCTTCTGTTGGGATATGAAACAAAGACAGAACCGAACCCAAGAAAAACTCAAAATAAAGAAGTTATAAATTTCTGCAGAACCATCTACCACAGCACTGTGTCAGGATCAATCTCACCAATTAATGAATTCATACATTGAGTAATTTATTACATTGCATGAATATAATCACTGTGTTTGTTATGAGCTGTTAAAAATCTTACTTTTGATCATGTAAAAAGCAATTAATGAGGAGCAGACATTGCCTTTCAGTCCAGAGAATTGTTGGTTCGCAAAGACAAGCACAGCTTTCCAAGCCTCTGATCTGTTGACTGATCTGTTAGACTGGGAAATGTGTGCTGCCACAGCAACACGCACATGCTAGCTAAAAGAAAATCTGCACGTCAAAATGTTGAGGAGAAGGTTATAAATTATAGATCAGAAGCACACTGCTCCGAAAGTGATTGATTTTTTTTTTTCTGCCATCATTATTCGGAGCCATGAGAATAAACTTGTGCACATAGTTACGCATTTACACCACATCCATCCATGTTCAACAGTTTTGTGTGTACAAAGTAACACATGTACTGACTTTTCTCTGAGAGTGATTGTCGAGCTTTCTGTTGTAATGCCCAAACTTCCAGTTCCAGTCGTAACGTTCTTCAGCCATTAGAAGAGCAGAGAATCCCTTTGAATAGGTGAGACCCGATGTGGCTCTGACCCCAACATCATGGAGTTAGTTTGGAATTAGGAAAAAACAACAAGATCCCAAATGTACAAGAGGAGAGCTAACCAGAGTTAGGTAGTAACTTCTTACATTTACTCAATTACATTCACTTGAGTAAATTTTTTAAACAAATGTACTTGTAGGAGTATTTTTACTATTCTGTCCTTTTTACTTTTACTTGAGTTATTTTGTTGTGAAGTATCTCTACTCTTACCTGAAAAAAAGTTCTGGATTTTCTACCCACTAAAAAAATGAAAAGCAAATATGTTTTAAACAAACATTTACCAGACAAAGAAATACACCCTCAGTTTGTGTTAAAGTTTCATGTATTTTATATTGAAATAAACAAATTTGGAAAAACGGTTATTTTGCCTAATTTTGTTAATTTCTTGTTACTTATTTGAATTATTGTCATTTTAATCCTTAAAATATGAAAATTTCTACTTAATTTTATATTTTGATCCATCTGATGATGTAATTTTTAAATACTAATAAACTGATAATTTAATGAGTTACTCAGTACTTGGGCAGACATTTTTTTTAATCAAATAATTTTTTACTCTTTTTTGAGTAACTTCTTTGATGTCCACTTTTTGAAGTACTGTTACTTTTTCTTGAGTATAATTTTTGGGTACTCTACCAACCTCTGCCCATAACCAACTTTGTCAGAAAAGTAAAGAAATATTATATTTCAGCATAAAACCTGGACCTGCAATATGAAAATACCACCCTATAAACCAAGGACAATGTCTTTGGTTTATAGATAATTGCTTTTTAGAAATGTTTTTTTAATAGCACTTTCTTAGTTTTCTGTATGTTGCTTTATGGTGGTCTGTGAGAGGCTCTTAAAGTAACCATACTTACTTACCTATTTAGATTTATTAGAGAATTATATTACGCGCAATGATGACTCTTTCATACTGAAGTTATCATTAGATATTCCACATTTGAAAGACTCAACCAAACCACCTTTAACTTCACCTTTACTTTTGCAGCTCTACACAGTTTTGTTTTTATTTTCATAGCTCTAGTTTTTACTGACAGCAGAACCTATTTCTCACTTTAAACCAACCACCCACACATACACAAGGGCGACCTGTAATCACAGAAGACAGTGAAATGGCAGGGTTGCATTCTTCTTGCCCCGCTGAGCAGAGCAGCAGGAAAGAAATGTCTTAGATCACTGTTCACTGACATGTTTAGCTGATCTGATAGGAATCCACTGATAAGAGAGAAAAGATGCAGCTTGCCAACAGCCCAGGCTAACAGTGTGAAGAAAACAACAACAAAAAAACCTATCCAGGCAGGTTTATCATAAACAACACAAGCAGAACATGCCAGTCCTTTAATGGCTCTGTGTTTCTGGATGTTCTGATTACACGATCTGCATTGTTCACAACAGGAGAAACTTCCAACCTGTGTGAGATAAAGCCAAATGGCAGTCAGGGGATGGTGAATGATTGAGTGTGAGTATATGTAGGTACATGCAGAGTGTGTGTGTGTCAGTGAGGAGGTGGAGAGCAGGGCAGGGCTGGGAGTGGTGATGGGATCTGTCAGCGCAGTGAGACACAGACGGGGAGTCAGAAAGCTGCCAAATGAGACGTGGCTCCACGCCGTCTCCACCGTCCAAATTCCAGCTAGCTTAGATTATTATCAGATCTGTCACCATGATCCAGAAAGACGGACCAAAACTCACATAGAATGATGCAGTTTAACGTTAAGATCACCTAAAACACCATGACTTGTAATGAGGTACTTATTAATTCATTAAAAAAAAGAAATTATATATCATGCACATCATTGTTCTTCACCATATCAGACAGTTCAACCACAGCAATAATCTTCACCAATGACTCACAATTTATACAAACAGTAGTGTTTTGGTGATATTTATGTTACTACGGTGATTCACCGGGAATCAACTTACTCTAACCTGCACCGAAACAGGTTATTTTCTAGATAAGTGATGAACACAGCTGAAAAATTTCACGCTTGTGAAAAAGTAAACACACTAAAGTAAACACACTTATTTCCTGTCTACTTTTTGCCTTTCAGTGCCAGGCATCCTAATGAATTATTTTATTGCTGTCTTGTATTATTTATGTTTGTGTTGTTTGGTGTGGGTTTATTTCAAAGAGCATTTCTGATAGCCGGGGGTGAATCTGAATGAAGGGTGGCTTTCACAAACTGTGCAAGAAGAATACTGAATCACAGCGATGACATCATAGCAAGAACATTCTGGGTCAAAACTCACCCAGGGTCTGTCTGTGGGGCAAGGGTCATGACCTTTGGGGGTCAACTGACAGTACCTCTCGGCTGGAACATTAGGGCTGGCATGTTTACTCAAGTTTTAAGAACAACAGCTTTGCCCCAAACGCATTGGAAATGGACCCTTCAACATGCAACCCTTCTGATAGATTAGCAGTTCAATTTTCATAGTACTGTCCAAAGTAATTAAATAAACTGTAGAAAAGTAAATGTGTCTGAGTTGTGAAGCTCTGGTAAAGTGTGGCGGTGGTGGTAAGAGAACATTTGCCTCAAGCTACAAGAAACTTGAGTATAAAAAAAAAATCTTTGAAGCAAAAAGGGCCTGCATGTTTTACAGGGACAGTTATTGCAGCTGCACAGCATCCTGTTCAGTGAACACCATGTTTCAGATTGTCTTCTCTTCTACTCCCTGTCAGACTAAACCAAAAATCTTTAACATGATGCAACTACAGCAAAGGTCTGAAAATCAGCCACTGTCCTGTGTTCTGTGGGGTGAGAGAGGACTGATCGACCCGCCCGCCAGGTCACAGCTTGTGGTTAACAATAACTACCCCACTGTTGCCAATTTAGACACTTTATTGCAATATTTAACAACTTTTCAAAAGAAAAAAATAGTCATAGAACAAAACTGGAACCAGCCAGAAAACCGGTTCACTTATTAATCTAGATTTAAATAGAAGCCCTCAAGGATGCATGTCCGTCTGTTTATTCCATAGAGTATGCATGAATGTATAACAGAGGAGGAGGAGGATGCCATTGGTTATCTTGAATAAATGTTTTTGTTAAACTGCAGAAACCTTAAAGAAATATTTAATTAAAATCTGCTTTGATGATGTCCCATGGCTTTCACAGCCTCTGGACTCAGACACTGATTCACCTCAAACCAAAATCCAACCAGAATGAACCAGAATGAACCATCTATTATCCCGTATGTCAGGAAAAATGATGTCCATCTTTCGTAAAGGTCAGAGTTTTCTGTCCTTGCCTTTCAGATCTCCATTAACCCACCAATCAATCTTCATTTCTAAAGAACTTTTCTTTTCTTTTCTTTCTTTTTTTTGTTTTACAAAATCTTTTCTGAAACCAAAGAAAATACAAGGTTCAAAACAAACACACCTCATTCACCATCTGATCACCTTTATACATAAAAATAGACTTCAAGTAAGAATGTATGAACTTGTAGCTAGTAACCAAGAAAGCACTTAATTATAACTCATCATATTCACACACTGAAGGGAAAAGCAAAACTCTTAGCAAAGTAAAAAGAAAAAGGTCATCTAAATGTATGAAACAAGCAAGCAAGGCCAATGGATAATTGATTAAAACTTTGCTGAGCAAAAGTGTGTTTGGTCTGCCAGTTCATCCTCTATGTTTAATCTGAACCCTCAGAAACATTTGAAACACATTTTAATGTAATGTTTAGGTCATTGTTTGACTCACTTTTCATTTTCACTGAGGTGAAAAAGCTTTGCACCTGGTCCTGATCTTTTACTCTTCACAGGGCACAATGCAGCACTTTAACAAAGTTCAGCTCCTCTTCCTTTTCCCCTGCGACTCATTTAGTCCAACTAATTAAAGGACTGTGTTTGCAGCATGTAAAACACTGTAATTCTGGTCAGGCTTAATTCCCCCCTCCTCCCTCTCACATCACATTTGCCACACACAAAGCAGCAGTTAACCACTAGTGTGTGCACTGTCGCTTCCCATACACATTCTCTGTGGTTAAGCCACAGCACACTATAGCTGCAGTCTGGTCTGGCTCAGCATCCAATCAGAGCTTTAGCTGCACAGAGATCATTTTTCCCTGCTAACAGCAGAAGTGCACACTTAAATACACAACATGTTTGATAGTTATTTACAGAAAACTGTGCTACACGGTGATACCACAGTGAAGCAGAGTCATGGTGATGGTCAGGCTGGTCCTGACCATCACTGAAAAGCAAGCTGCATTCAGAGTTTCTGTTGTTCTATTTTCACTGTGGAAGGACAGAGAAAAGAGAAAATACGGCTCACTTCATTGTTCTCTGATTACTCGACTGGCTGCAAGGTCTGTCTGGCACAAGTTTCATCATCTGTCTCAGTTGGTGAGAATCTGTCAACTCCGTCTACCTTTGACTGTTTTCTGTAGATAAACTGAACTGTGTATGTCAAGACCTTATGGGGAAACTAATGACAAAGTGTCAAGATCTGCAACACAAATAAGAAATTAAAATGTTTGAGGACTTACAAAGTCACTTCCTACATAGAACCACCTGAGTCGTGTAGCATTTCACCTTGTCATGTTTAAAGCCATGCATGAAAAAATAACCAAGAACAAAAAAAGCAGTTTGGAAATAATGTAATAATAAAGAAGTATGAAACTAGATATCAGATAATCAGCTGCTGGGTTTCCTTTGACAGGACACGTTTTAAACCAACTTGAATAATGAACTAATGAACTGAGCTTGGATTGGTTGGAATGTACGATTGAAATGATTTGTTCGTAAATTGGCTTGAGGCAACATTTATTGTGAATTGATGAGATATAGATAAGCCAAATTGAAACTGAACTGAAAACATTTTAAACATAGAAATTGTCTCAGTATAATGAGACAATTTCTCATTATATGAATATGAAGAAAAGGAAAAGAAACATCTTGCATTTTTATATGCAAGATGTATGCAAGATCTTGCATTTTTATATGCAAGATGTCAAGAAACTGTATATATATATACAGTTTCTTGAGACTGCATAGAGCTGCAGTCATTAGCAGTGCTGCCTTATAGCCTGATATTCTGAGTTTGAATCAGTTTCTTTTCAGAGGAAAATCTCAGGTAAAGACATGAAACACTTCTACATCCAGCAAAATCGTTTAGTAACAGTGTTAGTTTTAATGAGCCATTTCAATAAGAACGGTCAATTATTCATTAGCAGAGATGACTTTTAACCAGGTGTGTTAAAAACAGGCTGTAGGAGCTTACTATTTTAATAAACCAATGCCAAGAACAAGTGATGGGGACATTTTTTAAAACTTCTGTGAGGTAGTGTAGTGAAAGTGTCATGACAGCATCAGCAGGCAGTTCATGTTTCTTCTTGGTGGATTTTATTTTAACCACAAAACCTAACCCTTAGTAGTGTGACCAGCAGGTGGAGATCTTTTTATTTTCTTTTAAGTGACAAGATGCACCCGAACACAAATTTAGCAGTGCACAATATTTTATTTAAACAATTGTTTAAAACATTTATTTTTAAAAACGAGGTTTCAGGGGTACTACTCGGTCCCTGGAACAAAAGAAACACAAAAGGAAAAAGGACAGACAAGTTCAATTATTCCAAAAGAAATAAAACAAAACATGCAAAAGAAATTAGTAAATCAAACCAAAAAGAAAACAAATTAGTAACTTCAATCACAAAACAAAACTAAAAGAAAACAATGGAACAAATCGTTGTCATCCGCTTCCAAATGTCCTTCGATGGGGCCGCAGGAGTAACGCCCCGCCCACACAACCTGCCCAATCCGCAACGAGTTTAGTTGAGAGCGGCCCAAACAAAAAATGGCAAGACAAGAGAAGACAGCAGAGCGTCCAAAGCGCTGCAGCTCCAAACAATCAGTTGCCCAGGGGTGGAAACACAGCCTAACCCGGGAGGAAGCGGGTCAGCAGGTGAGGACCAGACGGAAGCCGCACGCCACAGCAACCCCCAGCTGCAGCCTGCAACGCCATCAGAGCAACAGATCGCAGACGAGTCGACCAAACCCACAAGCCGACATGTAGCCGCCGTCCGTAGCAACAGTGGGAGAAACAAAGACGCACGCACCCTGCAGCGGCCCGCCCAACTATAAAGGCATTCGCCCCGCCCACCAATCAACGCTGCACATAGTGGGGGAGGGTGGAACACCATGCCACCACAGTAGCTATTAGAAAATAGGTTCAAACAGCAAAATCTAAACCAATAAACAGGAATAATAATTAATCCAATTTAAAAAGGTGTACTCAAAGGAAAACATGGCAAGCTTAGGATAATCTATTTTTTAAATGAAATTGTTAAGAAGTCCTACTGGCCACAAGCTTCTCATTTTAAACCTACAACTTGTTAGTTAGATACACGGCAGGATCTAACTAAAGTGTCCAGGCTGCCTTTATGCTCGGATCTACAGTTATAGCCTGTTTTTATTTAGATACATCAGAAGTGATTTCCAATCAGTTTATGTTTCCAAAATGGATGCCCAGTTCACATTCTAATTTATCCGTGAGCATAGAATCTTCGCCCTGGCCTGCAAAAGTTCAAAACTGATAAATGATTCTTTGTTATGGTAAAATGACTGACAGTAACGGAGTCTGAGACTGTGTTGTGTTGAATCATGTTCTGCAAATCATCCCAAGCTGTTTTTATGCCAACTAATGCTATTTCATTTTGATCACTGTTAGGTTGAGTTTTTATTAGAATCTTCAAATGATTTTTTCCCCATCTAATCTCAACTTCTGAGTGTCATGCTTTCAGAACTGAGTCTTACTTTGGGTCACACTAGTGCAGTTAAATTTCAGTTAAAACACTTTAAACTAACCCTTACAGTAACATTTCCCCTAAAGAGCACCATAAACCTCAGATTGCTCTGCTGGCCCTGAACAGTTTATGTAAATTAAGATCATATCAATTTATCTGTGTGATTCCTTTAAACTAACAAAGTGGAAGCTAAGGAAAACCTAAAATTATCCTGGTTCTGGTAAAAAACAAAAACAAAAAAAACATGTGCAGACAGGCTCACTGAAATGACAGATTTCAAAACAAAAACCTCATAAGAAGAAACATGAGACACGTTGGTGGCTGCATTCCTTTCTGGGCTCAGCACATCAGATTCTGTTCATGCAGTCGACTGAAAGCTTTAGATGTTACGCTAATGCATGCAGATCCAATATTATTATTATTAGAACTTTTTTATTCAAAGTCAAATAAATAACATGAAGACAAAAGCACAAATCATTATGGCTGTCAATAGAAGCATTTCTTTTTGCTTCATTGCTATTTTCTCTCTTCATCACAGGTGTTGTATATCTATGTCACTAGTATGTTTCAGTTATGTTAGGAATTAATATTCTGTAGTATTACTGAGATGAAACTTACTCAAGTGGCTCAATATGTTGACGTAGCCATGTTGGGTCAGAAGGTCTACTGTGGGATCTCTGAGCCTTATGAAACAACAATCACTGGATTTTTGGTGTATTTATTACAAAAATGTAACGTTTCAATTGTTCATTTTAGTGTTTTATGATATAAAGCACTTTGAATTGCCTTCTTGCTGAAATGTGTTTCTGAAACCTCTGACTTATGTAAAGGTCACATAAATTTGGACACAACGGAATATTAGTATTTATTACAATTTGACCACAGACTGTTAAGTTTACTGCTGGTTTCTAAGCTAAAAAGTGTGTGTGTGTGTGTGTGTGTGTGTGTGTGTGCGTGCGTGTGCTTGTGCTTGTGGGCGTGTGTGTGTGCGTGTGGGGGTGTGTGCGTGTGTGTGTGTGTGTGCGTGACGGGTTGATGAGGGATCAGTGTGGCTTTGGGTGAGTAGAATGGGCTGTTAGAGTAGAGAGGACCCTGCTGTGATAAACATGCTATGCTAAAAACAAAACAGAATATTTGCTTCTGAACTTGTGACCTTTCAAATATTTCTGATATTTTTAAGTGAGATTTCAAAACTTGCAACAATTGTCATCTTAATATAATTTAAAATCATGTAATATATAAAAGTGATGAAGTCTAGCTTTAATGTTGGGTATGTTAAAAAAAATAACTGAACCGTTTCAGTTTGCAAAGTTGAGTTATAAATATTTACTGTATTTTATAGGGTCTGTTAAAACTTTCAGTGAATATAAAAAGTATTCACCCCCTTTGATGTTTACTAAGCTCCCATAAAGCTTTGCCTGGTGATGATGCCAAGCAGCAGCTGGATGCAGAGAGTCTCCATCTCAGCTAGTGAAGCTTGTAGTTCCTTCAGTGTCGTCATGGTGACCTGGTTTCCTCTCTCACTAGTCTACTTCTGGTTGGGTCACTCAGGTCGTGAGCATGGTGTGATCTAGACAGATTCACATTTGGACCATATCCTTTCCATTTCTCGATGATGGTTTCTACTGAACATCAGGGGAATCAGAGCCTTAGGGATTTGTTTGTATCCATCCCCTGACATCTACCTTGGTCAGTCACTTTAAAGGGGAGCAAATATTTATCCAGTCACTTATTTTGTGTTTCATATATTATATTTTATTATCAATATTTTATGGAACTCAATGTTCACTTTGACATTAAAGATGTTATTTTTGTTTTTGTAATTTTTTACGAAAAGCCACAACATGGTGACAGTTCTAACAAATATGTAAAACATTTTTTTTCTGAAAGTTATGTACTGTAGCTTTAATAATCAACTAGTAAGGGGCAGCATGTGGAGAGCAGGATGTGGGAACCAGCAGAGCATAGCACAAGAATCCAGATGTGTTTTGTTTCTGACCCCAGTAAAAACAGTTCTAGATATGCCATCTTGTGCTGCACAGTGGAAAGCAATGTGAACTTTCCTCTCTACCTGGGTTTTTTTTAATTTTCTGTCTACCTGGAACTCTGTGTGCTTCGTTTTTCCCTTGTGAGAACGCAGAGAGAGCAAAGAAGTAGAACAAGCAAACAACTGAAAACTCTGAGGTGTTCCTCAGACTTACTTCAGTCTTTTTTAAGTGTGCATGTAGGCTTCAGTTGAGGTTTGTTGTTATGCTCCTGAGACTTTAAGCTCTTCATATTCTCTGTATATTTATCAGTGTTGTAAAACAATCATTTATCCACGAGAGTGCAGCAGGTGAGGAATGTGATTCAAAAGCATTTTGTATAACTTTGGGGGCTCACAACATGACTAATTCAGTGTATCATTCACGGTACATTCTGTATTTTATCTGATTCATTCATATTTTATCATGGGATGCTATTCCTCCTCAAAGTGGATTGTGGGTTTTCTCCTTTTCATGGCCATCCAGAGACCTGATGAGGCATACTGAACATGAATGAGGAATCTGTGTGTTTGCTGAAAAGAATGCTGGAGTTTACTCTAAATTACCTGAAAAGATTTTAGACACATAAAGCACCAGCAACACTGCAGCATTAACGGATTGTTCACAAAGGGTCCTGATTATTTCACCTGTTTACTGCTTTTCCGATTTTAAATGTTTTGTGCCTGACATTTCTGCACTAAAAAATCTTGGCTGTCCTGAGATGTTTCTGACCGGTCATGTTTCAGTTTGTACTCACGTTGACAATACTAATTTCTATAATCTGATCATAGTACAGAAGAAAAGCTAGTTATGTTACTCCAACAAATGACATGTACCCACAGGAGGACACTTATAGTTCTCTGGTGTGATCATGTTTCATGTCATATTTTAAGAAAACTTCCTGCTTTAATCAGAGATCAGAACCATGACAAGACAGTTTCTGTCTCTGATGAATACAATGGACTTCTTACAGCCTGTAGTGAACTACTCTACCGTAAAACTAAATAAACTTAAGTATTTGCACTGATGTAATTTCCTCTCAAGCTTATATATTTACGGTATATTTCATATCTGTATGCTGTGAAGGTGTGAAACCAAAACCAAAGTCAAATGGCTTGTTCCTGCACCTGTTTGGCCAACAAAACTTATTCTAATTCTGAATTGAATTTTGCTAAGATGCTGGACTTACGTGGATTCACGGAGAGGTGAAATGAATCCACCCTTCTTCCTTTTCATCAAAACAAAAAACTGGTGCTGCAGGTCGCCACCAAACTCACAGCAGAAGAAAATGATACCAAGGCTGACATCAAATCCTGTCATGTCTGCTTGATATGAAAATCTGACACTTGTTTTCTTAAATGAATGTGAATGTAGTTCCTCAAGCTTAGGTGAAGCTAAAATATCATTTCCAGAGTATTTTGGGTGCATGACACTGCACACACTCTAATTCAGACACAGGCTGCGCCTTTTCTACACGTTTCGGTTCCTGAGGTCCACAGTGAGTTTGGAGAGGGCATTAACAACATCAAGTGAAACTAAATCCTGGGAAGAATCTAGGACAAGCCTCTCCCACAGGAGGCTACATTGAATAATATCACTTGAAAGAGTGAAACCACCATCCAACTGTACATCACTTATTTTTCCACCCACTCCTGTACTGTGTTTCTTACTCCACGAGTCCTTAATAACTATTTTCATGAAGTAATACCAGCTCTGAAAGGAGCCTTTCAACTGGATTTGCTTCTCGTATTGTCTCAGTTTTACCTGCTGGTGGCGCTAAAACAAATCAGATCTTTGTAACCCCTGGTAGCATAATTCAGAAACTTCCCTTTACCATGCTGCTCTAACAACAACCTGTGGATGTATACGCTCCTGCCATTCTGACATACATACAGCATCATCCATGATGACTGAAGATATCCTTTCAACTGATTTTGACTTGAATAAGTTTGCCTTTTTTAGAGATGCATGTCTTTCAGTGTGCAGCGATCCTATTCCAGGTGTTCGGGTCATGATTCGATTACATTTTTTTATTCAATTATTCGATTTAATTTTTCCTCATTTTGAATGAATTCAGAATTCCCAGGACTTGTGATTTCAATTCTTTACAGAATTTTTTTTTTTTTCTGCAGGTCAGGGATGTTGTACTTTGGCTCTCTCCAGTTTGACCTGAAGATGGATTGTTGCGCTGTGACATGGAGAGCTGAGCCCTGAGGGCTATCGCCATGACAGACCTGCTCAGACCTTCACCAGAGACGAAGGATCACAGATACCACAGGCGCTGCTGATCTGCTTCTGCAGACAGGAGAACCTCCCAGCTTCCGGCACTCACTCAGGTCAGCAGCAGAGCTCAGCATGTAAACACTCGGAGAGGACAGAAAGTAATTATACATGCTAACACAGACATGGTGTAATTAAAGTGCAGTTACAGTAGGGGAAGTCGGCCATGATCAGCCTAGAGCTACGAGCTCTTAACACAACATCCTGCCTGTGGGATGATGGAGTCATGAGGGTGGTGGGTAACATTCCTGCCTCTCCACACACACCGGGCCACAGAAGCCGTTCACTCTGTGTGCTGAAACATCCACCCTCTGCTATGTGATAGGGATACGTGTCAGTGTAGCGGCAGGATGAAAGATCACCTCATAGTATCCACAACTCCCGGCATTACAGCCAGAGGCCGGATCAGGGGAAGGAGAGGCGTGAGAAAATGGGCTGCCGAGCTGAGCTGCTGTTGGAGACAGGCAGTGGCTGATGTGGTGCAGC
Organism: Poecilia reticulata; assembly: GCF_904066995.2. NCBI lineage: Eukaryota > Metazoa > Chordata > Actinopteri > Cyprinodontiformes > Poeciliidae > Poecilia > Poecilia reticulata. The sequence goes on from NC_088845.1 coordinate 34,045,002, forward strand.
AGCTGCAACCCCAACCTTAACCCCAACTTTAACCCTAACCCAAGCAGGTCACTCACCTTTCCTAAACACAACTGCAAGAATTTAATTCTAAGACCCAAAACACACCGGATCCATTTTAGTGTCCGATCCGCCAGAAAATCGGATCACTAGTGTTCTGCAATGGATTCCTTGTGACTGCGTCTCCAGACCGAGGTAGACCTGAGGTGTGTTTTGTTCGCTGCAATTTAAGGGGAATGTCATGAGTGAGACAGGAAGTGAACCATGGTGGCAAAGTAATTACAACTAAAATCTTTTACTCACAAAACAAGCCTACTTACCTGAGGTAAGATGTCAGAAGAACAGAAAAAAATGAGAGTGAAATAGAAATCTTGTTGGAGCAACTTTCTGATGCTCCAGTGGTTGGAAGCATTCACTACATCAGAACTTGTTCATAAAATATGTCTCCGTCTTCCCTTTTGCACATTAACTCTTTTTTGGAAAAGCCAAAACCAACCTTAAGCAAACATAAAAAAGTTTTTTTGTGAAAAATTAACCTTTTCTAATGCCAAGCTTGAAGAAAACCTTAATGGAAGTATGAATCAACCTCATAAGTTCTTTTGTTTGATTTAAAATCTGCATAGTAACCTACTCATTGTTTGGATGACACCATGTGTAACCTTTTGTTTTCTTTTTGGTTTTTGCTTTTTGCTTTTTTCCAACTTTTTTATAGTGGCGCTGGAAAAGACACACTGAGTCACTCTGTAGAACCAATCAGTTGAGATCAGTTTGGAATCTATGTAACAGAATCTGTCTGTATTGAACTGAAGCGACTTTTCTTTCCTGTCTTGATGCAAAGCGCCAAAGACAAACTGTTGGGAACTGACACTATATCAATAAGTAAAATTGAATTGAATTTGTTTTTTACAGCTCTAACTTTATTAGGCTACCTACCATCATGGACTTCAGGATGGAAGTCCATGATGGTATTCAAAATGTTGTCCTTGTATAATGGACGATTCAACACCATGGCATATCAATGCATGTATCATTTGTGTAGATCCTGAAGCCTGATTTCTTTTTTAGACATGTAGTTCAGCAACTGGATAATACAAAATTTTTAGATGCTGGTTTTTATCTCCAAAACAGTCAAAAATCAAGGTGAAAATGGGCTGTGAAGGAGCGTAAAGCAGTATTATTACATGGCAGTGTGCCTTTAAAACATTAGCTTGAGAAATCACAGATCTTCAACTGCCTGATACACCTATTTTCACATTGTGATCAGAGAAAGTTGCAGGTGGTCACATGATCTGTTTTTGGTGTAGAAAATGTCTCGGTGAGCAGTTCGGGTGTCTGATCTCATTTCCACCCACGGCCCCCATTGTTCCACTCGTCATCATGAGAAAACAGCAGTTCTAAATGCAGAAATGTAACCTGAGTCAAAGGAACTGCAGTGTGTGCTCCACTATGAAATGGAGGTGTGTTTTGTGAACACCGCTTAAATCTGAGAGGGTAATCCTTTCGGCCTACTGTAGGTACATTCTACCGAATGTGGTGGGATGGTGTTTCACCCTCCCCCACGCTTTGCGTCGGGTGTGGCGAGAGGTGCGCCACTGATTGGTGGGCGGGGCAGATGCCTTTAAAGCTGGGTAAGTCGCTGCGAGGTGTGTGTGTGTGCCCTTGTTTCCTCCACTGTCTGCACAATTGGCGGCTACATGTTGGCGGTGTTTGATGAGCTCGTCTGATGTTTGCGGCTCTGCTGGCGTTGCCGGCCGCGGCTGGAGGTTGTGGTGGTGTGTGGCTTCTGTCTAGCCCTCGTCTGCTGATCTGCTCCCTCCTGGTGTAGGCTGTGTCTCCATCCCTGGGTAAGCTACCTGCCATTTAGTTCTGGATTATTTTATTTTGTACTTAGCATTAATGGGTTTTCTGTTTCAGGCAACTGAGTGTTGGGAGCTGCAGTGCTTTGGACGCTCTGCTGCTTTGTTTTATCACTGTTTGTTCTGGCCGCTCTCCGCTGAGCCTGTTGTGGATTGGGCAGGCTGGTGGGCGGGGCATTACTACTCTGGCCCCCATAGAAAGGCACTTGGAGAGACGACAACTTGTTCCATCATTTGAAGTATTTTCTTTTACCGTTTGTTGAAGTATTCATTTGTTTCTGTTGAGTGCTGTTTCTTTTGTGTTGCATGTTCTTTTGTTTTCTTTTACTTTGTTGCATTTGCATGGTTTGCTTGTTTTTTTTGGAACAACCTCATCTTGTCTGTCCCTCCTTGTGTGTTCCCTTTTTCTTTGGTTCCGGCGACCAAGTAGTGAGCCCGATGCCTTGGATTTTAAAAGAAGTGTTTTAAAAAGAACTTTTAGATAATTGTTTAATAAAGTATTGTACACTGTTAAATCTGTGTTCTGGTGTGTCTTGTTACTTTTTTTTAGAGATATCTCCACCTGCTGGTCACATTTGGCGTTGTTGGCAGGATTCACCATTGAACACAGATTTTTTTGGGGTTTTGTATGTGTGTTTCAGGTTTTAAATTTGTGGTTTTATTCATGTATGGTGTGGTAAGACAAAGCAGCAGTAGCTACCCAAGGGAAAACTTACCTGTGGTTTCAAGATTTATTTTTTTTCCTGTTTTTCTTTCTTCCTTCTTTCCTTTTCGGTAGTCTTCCCCTGCAGGCATGGAGGTGACACGGCGGCCGGTGGATGGAGTGGGTCAGCAGGAGGCGGCGGCTGGGGGTTTGCCGGGCGCCTCTGCTTCCCCGGCTGTGGCCGGTGGTGTCATGCCTGCTGGTGCTGTGGTTGCTGAGCGGTTGGTGGCTGTGCCCAGGGACCGACGGCGCCCCGTGTTCGGTGGTAGGACTGGCGCTGGGATCAGTGAGTGGATGGATGAGGCCCAATTATGTGTTCGGGCCCGCCAATTGTCAGTGGTAGACGAGGCTTTCCTTCTCTTCGATCACTTAGAGGGGGAGGCCAGAGAGGAAATAAGGTACCACACCAGTACAGGGAGGAATGACGAAGCTAATGTTGTTCAAGGGAAAACTAGTACTCACTGAGCTGTTGGGTTACAGCTCAGGTGGGGAAATGGCAGGCTTGCAACTAGCAGCTGCGTCAAAATTGTTGGCATCTCGCAGAGTCTGAGGTTATTATGGGCGGTATCTCTGTGATTTGTTTGGTAGACACTGGGTCCATAGTGTCAATCAACGAGAGCTGTTTCTAGGGATATTTTGCATTACTGGGCCGTGATTGCCTTCAGTAATGCCAATGGTTGCGCCTCGGGGCAGCCAATGGTCTTTTCCCCCCATATGTTGGCTAGAGGTGTCAATTTCTGTGGGTGTTCAAGGGAAAATTGGCACTCACTGAGCTGTTGGGTTACAGCTCAGGTGGGGAAATGGCAGGCTCGCAACTGGTGGCCGCGTCAAAGTTGTTGGCATCTCGTAGAGTCTGAGGTTATTATGGGCGGTATCTCTGTGATTTGTCTGGTAGACACTGGGTCCATAGTGTCGACAATCAACGAGAGCTGTTTTTAGGGATATTCTGCATTACTGGGCCGTGATTGCCTTCAGTAATGTCAAAGGTTGCGGCTCGGGGCAGCCAATGGTCTTTCCCTCCCATATGTCGGCTAGAGGTGTCAATTTTTGTGACAGTGTTTCCACATTGTGAGATCCTGGTGGTTGAAGGATCCCACCAATGGGGGTTTCTCTGTTCCTGGCATTTGGCGTATGCGCTGAATTATGTTCATTTTAACAGTCTGCCGTCTATAGTCCTTGGGGTTGAAGTGTGCAGGTTCATCGTCGGGGCGACGATGCAACACCAGGGGGTAGAATGTGGTGGGATGGTGTTTCACCCTCCCCCACGCTTTGCGTCGGGTGTGGCGAGAGGTGCGCCACTGATTGGTGGGCGGGGCAGATGCCTTTAAAGCTGGGTAAGTCGCTGCGAGGTGTGTGTGTGTGCCCTTGTTTCCTCCACTGTCTGCACAATTGGCGGCTACATGTTGGCGGTGTTTGATGAGCTCGTCTGATGTTTGCGGCTCTGCTGGCGTTGCCGGCCGCGGCTGGAGGTTGTGGTGGTGTGTGGCTTCTGTCTAGCCCTCGTCTGCTGATCTGCTCCCTCCTGGTGTAGGCTGTGTCTCCATCCCTGGGTAAGCTACCTGCCATTTAGTTCTGGATTATTTTATTTTGTACTTAGCATTAATGGGTTTTCTGTTTCAGGCAACTGAGTGTTGGGAGCTGCAGTGCTTTGGACGCTCTGCTGCTTTGTTTTATCACTGTTTGTTCTGGCCGCTCTCCGCTGAGCCTGTTGTGGATTGGGCAGGCTGGTGGGCGGGGCATTACTACTCTGGCCCCCATAGAAAGGCACTTGGAGAGACGACAACTTGTTCCATCATTTGAAGTATTTTCTTTTACCGTTTGTTGAAGTATTCATTTGTTTCTGTTGAGTGCTGTGTTTCTTTTGTGTTGCATGTTCTTTTGTTTTCTTTTACTTTGTTGCATTTGCATGGTTTGCTTGTTTTTTTTGGAACAACCTCATCTTGTCTGTCCCTTCTTGTGTGTTCCCTTTTTCTTTGGTTCCGGCGACCAAGTAGTGAGCCCGATGCCTTGGATTTTAAAAGAAGTGTTTTAAAAAGAACTTTTAGATAATTGTTTAATAAAGTATTGTACACTGTTAAATCTGTGTTCTGGTGTGTCTTGTTACTTTTTTTTAGAGATATCTCCACCTGCTGGTCACACTAAGGTTGGATAAAAAAACAAAACAATGCTATTCATGGAAGTGTTCAGTATTTTATATGTGACAAACTGTCCAAAAACAAACAATTGTTGGAACAATATGCAAACAAGCAGAACGTTCTTGTTGTAAATCATTTTATAGTATTCAGAAGTTGTTTTTAAATGTTATGCCTTCTACTCAATGTATTTCCCAAGTGACCCAAAAATCAACCAGTAATTAGCATTTTTAGTCAGAAGTATAAGAGAATAATTTACAATCTACAAAACTGTTCTGTCGTGTGATTTTGATGAGCAGTTGATGATATGGCACGATTTCAGACGGATGGAGGGAAGTAAAGTGTCAGTGAAGGCAACCCTTGCAGAGACTCCATATTGTAGATCAATACAATACAAAAGTACAAGAGAAGAAATGAATGATTACATTGGGTGTGACCCGTATCTCAAACAGTTTGAGATACAGGTCAGCAGGTGGGTTCAGAGCATCGGTACCAAACGGCTCCAGGATGAATACAGGTTTGGTGTTCACCATGGTGAGTGTTATTTCTTTTACTGTTTTATAAGTGGAGATGCTAGATGCTAGCAGTTGTGGCTATAATGTCAACAAACAAGGAACCCCCCCCCATAAGGGCGACATTATCCTTCTTTTTCTTTTTAGAGCAGATCCTCAGCTCTCCATCTGTATCTGTGCTCTCACAGTACAGCCATGTGACGTCACAGAGGAACCTATTTAAGACACAGGAACAACATGGAGCCACCTGCCAGAGGACGCTTTAAATCGACCATGCGTCAGTTTGTCCCACTGATGTGTGGGTTTACCGAACTATCAATTTACTTTATTTTGCATGAGTGAAAGAAACGTGTGGGCAGGGCATGAAACCTGGCTCTAACCCAGGGAACCACATCCTCCTAAATCCAGCCCTGGCTACATGGTCTTATTTATGGGGGGGCATCACTGCCTGAGGTGGGCAGTGGACGTTGGGCGTCAGCATATCACATGACAGGATTTCCTCCAGCAGGAGATAACCTGTCTCACAATCCACTCATCTTTGTTTAGGCCCCTGTTCTTCAGGCTGCATCGCTAAAGTCTCTTTCTGCCACTAATTCCAACACCTGTTCACTCAGCCCAAACAACGGCAGGCAGACAGACAGACAGCAGTAGACATGCACAGACAAGCTCTTACTGCTATAAGGATGAACTTTGTGACATAGAGAGTAATGTATACGTACAGAGGCATTTACAACCTCACGTCCATGTGACAGGACAGACTCCAATTTGAATGTGGCTTCAGAAGTAAAACATTTTTTGGCGATTTGTTCAGTAAGCTCTGTCAGAAGCAGAGCTACCAGATTGAACTGCTCTCTATGACAGGCCTGACCTTTATGTCATTTGAAACAGTAGAAAATAAAATGAAAACTAAAAGTCTGTCAACATTCAGGTAGACCTGATTTCTGCTCTGGTCCTAACCATTGTTACTCTGACAAACAGTACTCCTACATCCTGATAGATGTAGTTGATAGAATCATTAATATTAGCAAGTCGTGCAGCGGTGCATGAAATACAGAGGTAGTGAATGGAAGCAGCTGATAATATCAGATTTCTGTAAATAATCAGTCTGTCTTGTACTGCTGATGGTTCACTTGAATTATAATTCTGCAGCTGACATATTACTCTGAAGATAACATATTTTCAACTCTGCAAGCCTGTCTGCATCGGGGTTATAATAGTTTTAGGTTTTTAACTATACTTTAGTTTAATTTTGTTGTGACGTTTTGTTCATTTTTAGAGTGTGTTTGCTAATTTTTATTAGTTATTATTGGTTAAATAATAACTGGACTAAAACTAACATAATTTTGATGTGGTTATTATTACTTGTAGTTTTACTCTTCTCATACTTTGGTAAATTTTTAGGAGCAGAATTCAAAAATGTCAAAGTATTGCACTGTGATTATTTACACATTGATTGGGTGATGAATACTCAATAGAAAATACAACTTCCAAATTTCATTATTATTGAACAACCAACTGACTCGAGTTTTCTCCCAAATTTTCCTGTTGACATTTTGTGGGCTAACATAAGTGCCACCAGGAGTATGGAGCGCCGTGATTTATCGACAGCTGACATAAACTGCCTGTGTGGTAGACCATTTTTTAAAATTTCACATCAGTTTGAAAGGCTGATGAATACATTCAGAAACATGAAAATGAAGGATATTATATGTATAATTTCAGCCTCTAAGTATGTTTTAGTTTATAAATGGACAATGTAGTTAGGGTCCATTTTTGTTTATTTCAGTTAACGGAAGCGTTTCTCAATTTTAGCTTTCATTATTATGTTAGATTTAGTTAAATGTAGTAACTTTGGTATGATCAGAACTTGATAACCTGTCATATCACTCATTTACCCAGTAAAATGGCAGGATGGGCTGAAAGGCTGTTTTTATAAAGTGGTAATGATTCCAGGCCTCTGTGACAGGAAGTGACCTCATAAATATTTGTTTGTTCACCATCCTGCAGGGCTGACTACATATCCATTAACCTCTGGCAGAAATAAACACCGTTCTGTGCTTTGTTCCCTGTTGCTGATTCACAAAGCAAGCATGAGCTGGACGATTCTCTGCAGGGTTCCCGGCTGTCCTGTTGCCTTCAGGGACTAAAGGCAACTATGTTCCGTCTGCTGGGACCCAGCCATGAAGGAGTGAACTCCAGTATAACAACAGTATAACATTCTGAGATCATGAATGCAATATATTCATGATCTCAGAATGTACAGCATTAAGCCACTTCTGGTTCTAGAAGGAGGAAGAGGAGGAGTTTCAGGAAAGGAAACTCCATGTTCTCTTTGTTGGTAGAGAACCTGCACCATGTTCAGACGCTGTAGTCCTCCACACCGCTGTATTGATTTGGTCTCAAGACCGTGTATGAACTGTTCAATAAAGGCCATTAGTACCTGGAAAACCTTAAAACAAAGGAAACTCTGTGACATCATAGGAAGTATATAACTGCCAGAGGAAGGACTTCCTGCCTTTTCTGTCCGTAGTCATAGGTCAGACAGGACCTATGTGCCTGGACTTACCTAACCCCCACTTTCTTTGCTGGTGGAGAATTGAAATAAATATTCAGTCTACTCTTTGAGCACCCGGTGACTGTATCCTGGTCAAATGAATAGGTCATGACCCTGGACAATTTATAATCCTGCAGAAGGAGTCTTTGACTTATACATTCTCTGAGCAGAGATGCTTTCTCTGATTCTGTCTCTGAACTGACGCTGATGCCACTACTGTTGTGTTGGAAGCAGACAACACAGCTTTGCACGACTGGACTGCATGGAACAGGCCAAGGATGCTAGACTGAGCCAGGTTGGCCTTTACAGCTGCTAGCTAAACGGAACCACCCCTGCTTTCCTTTCACAGAGAGAGAACAAGTCACAGCTTCAGATAGACCTCCACTCTGAAACCACTCTGTAACTTTCCTCTTGTTTCTGCCAGTGGTGCTGCCATGCTGCGGCCTCCTTCGTTCTCCTCTACGCAACTCACTGAGCTCTGCACATTTTCCTGTTCCCAACAAAATAAATAATTTTGGATAAAATAATTTAAATATTGTTTTTCATTGTGTATTTGATTATGTTTTTTGTATTGATAATGCTTAAAACTGTTCCAAACAGAGCAGACTTAGAGCAAGCTGGAGCTGAGCCTCAGTGATTATTCAAACTGCGTTCAGCTGTAACCTGAGCTTGTCAGTTTTATCTGTATATTTTCTTTTCTCTCTCCCATCTAAAATACATAAAATAGTCTTTAAAATCATGCAAATGGTAGGTAGGTGTACTGATGCTAAAAGCAGCCCCAGCATTTCAAACAATAGCTTTCCTGCTTGTGGCACGGTCAGCCATAATAGACTGCTGGCACTCATAAACAATTATTATTGATATTAGCTGTGCTTAGAATACCCACAATGCTTAGAGTGATTCCTAAAAATCAAAATGCTATAGCTTTTTGTATCTGTTTTAAGTCAACATCTTGTGAGTGTAACTTCTTATAAGATGCTATCTTGGAAAACTCAAAGCTAAATTAAATTCATCATGCGGTGACTGGTCAATTAAGAATAATAGAATAATTCAGCAAATTTTTTAATGAAGCATTATTTCATCAAAATAGAAGACTCGATGTTTTTTTTTGAGGTAAGTACAAACTGTGGCCTTTAACCAGAGATGTTCATACTGGACTGTGATATAAATATATCTCATTCATAGGTTAGTTATTGTTTTATTCTTTTTTGCTGATGCTGTAGGTAGATCACAACATATTTTGCTGTAAAGTAATCTTAACTAGTTAATTAATTTGGACTCATTTCCAAATTTCTTTTAAATAAACTTGTTATTCATCACAATAATACTAAACAATATTTGGCAGATATTTCCTGATAATGAGGTTGTGTCCCGACTTGGTGTCTTTGATCTAAATTACTCATTTTGTTGCTAGTTGCTTTTGGCACTCATTCATAGTTATTCATATTCAAGCCTACCAAGTGTCTACATTTGTACATTCAGATTGATAAAATCAAAACCTCTTTGACTTTTCATTGTTTCAAAAGGCTAGTTTCAAACTTACCGGGTCAAATTCCTAAAGTGTTTATTTTTTCACAGATCGTTTTACAAAACACCTCAGAATAGAAAACAGGCTGCTGTCTGGACTTTGGCTGAGTCATAGCAACGTCTTATCACTTTTCTTTCTTTGGTATTGCCTCCTGTTGTGTTTGGGATCATTTGTGGCCTGTTAATGAGCTTGTTTGAACCATTTATCCATCCATCGTCTGTACCATATTTATTAAAAATAAACATTTTGTAAATGTCCTCACTTATTTTCTCTTTTGGAAAATGCAAAATATCCTTATAGGAGTGCAGTATCATGTGTTTTCATTTGATAGCACAATTAAGTAACTATATAACTTTCAGTTGATAGAAGATATTTGACTTTGCATGACTACCGTATCTGACCCCATAAAATTGGCCTCTGCCTCTTTAAGAACTGCTCACCCTCTCCATCACAACAATGCTTCTACATGCCACTAACTGATGCCTTTTACAGCAGTTCTTATGAGTGCTGTAGTCTCTCTGATAAGCTCAGCAGATTGCAGTTCCACCAGGTGTTTTCTAATTGCTGCTGCCACTAGTCTGTGGGAGCTGACTAGTGGCAGGGGAGGGGCACATTTTGGGGTGGAAGTTCGACTGGGGTGAACAGGTGGCATGTTGTATAAGCTGGCTTTGTAACTGTTGTAATCACAATAATGTTTAGTGTGAGACAGACAATCAGTGAAACATTTTTAGCTCCTCTTCTTCCAGCGCTAGCTACAGAAATACACCGCTCAGTCAGAAGCAACCAATCAGAGACAGGAGGAGGGTGTAGTGCTGCCAATCATGCTCATATACGTTGCTGATCTCAGCCTCCCCTTCTCTTTGCTATGCTACAGCTAGTTCACCACAGTGGACGCTGTCATTAATGTTGCTGCTAGTTACAGCACTGTTACAGTTTTCCCATAACAGTGAAATGTTTCTCCACTATAACCACATTCCAAAGTTGATTGACAGTGCTAAGCCCCTCCTTCTGGCTCTGATTGATTGTTTTTCACTGGGATTGCTTTTCTGGAGGGTCAATAGTAGCAGTGGGTGGAGGTGGAAGAAATTTTCACAGGTTTTTCTTTTTTAAAATAAAAGTTACATACTGCAGCTTTAAGGCATTCCCAACTTGTTGCCATGGGAAGCTGAAGTATTAAACATGCAAAAATAAGTCAAAGAAACACTCTGGGTGTGTGTTTGATGAGAGAATAACTTTATGTGTAGAGAGTTGGTGTTCAAACTAAAGACATAAATCATCTGCATAAACTGAAACACAGAGACCTCTGATTGTTCTGCTGGTTATAGGCACCAGTCCCCTCATGAGCCATCAAGGATAAGCATGGATGGATGAATTTATCTATTTTTAGAACAGCTCTATTACTAACTCATATGGTCTTTGAGAACCACTGGGTGCCCATGGGGCCCCTGGAAGCCTCCCAGACTAGAGGAAGCTCTTGTTTTTTGCCTCATTTAATATGATTCAAGAGGAGATAAATACAATTCAACAGTTTTGATATTAATAAAACTGTTGAAGTTAAATGGGGTGAAATGTGGTGGAGAACGCACCAGGATTTCAGAATTGAAGACGGTCTCCGCCTCTTCCTAAACTCAGTGTTGAAATCTTGTCTGGTGCTCTTTGGGAGGAGAACACAAGTCTGATGAATAATTATTCTTCTAACAGCACAATAAGTCTTCATAACAACAGGTAATCCACTTAAACATAACCCTCAGTATATTATGGTCTGTGCTGATATCCAAATTAAGCTCTGGGATTTCCTCCCTGGCTTGGGAAAACAGATACATTTCAGGGTTGCTAACCTGCCCTACAATGAAAGAATGGGCTTTCTTTGTTGGTAGAGGGAAAGTGTAGGCGGCCACAATGCAACTTCAACATCCATTGTTCCCTTTCTGAAAAAGAGTTACTCATTTTTTCCCTTCAGAATGGAGCATGACATGGATATATGGATGTGGGTTTAGTCTGAAAACAGTGCAGGTTCTGCTCCTGTCTGCCGCAGTGGAGGAGTTCAAGAAACTGAACTGAAAAAATTTAGTTCTTAATTTACAGGTACGTCTGATATTCAACCATCACCCATGGAATTTAAATATGGATAATGAGCTTAAGAACATGACCATATTCCATTCGACTGGAGAACTTCACTGAGCTCCAGCTCCTACACTGCATGGATAAAGAGATATTTCTTGTTTTTTCTGCTTAACCTGTTTCCTCTGCAACTAGATATTGGATAAGTTGGACTGATTTTTAAAATCAATTTCCAGTTTATTTCTTGATTTACTTCTGATATTGATTGATTTTTTTTTTTACTTTATGGAATTTTTTTTTACAAGAGACAATATCCAGAGCTACTTTTAGAGTAGAAAAAAGTGAAATATAAATCCTGAAATGCCAAAATGTGGTGAGGTGAGAGATGAAACAGTTATGTTTAAAATAGCAAGTGGCAGAGAGGTCTGTCTAAAACAAAGTCCTGCAGCCCCTTTTCTTAAGTAGAGTGACATTTATCTGGGCAGAGTGAGAAAGAGAAGAAACACATCAGACTCACCATGGAAGCATGAAGGTCGGCTCCTGTGGCATGTCTCTGTGTTACGGCACAAAAAACTAATAGAGAAGAAAAGATGTCTTACAATCCCGTACTATTATCACCGTTTGCATCTATTCTGACTCCGCTTGTGTGTGAACATCCATCTAGATTATAAACACACATTCAATGATCAAATATCCAATAATTTTTCAGTATATGATATTAATTTAACCAAAGTGTGTGTCCAGGATTAAGAGCCTCAATACATGTTATGCTACATCACACACACCACCCCAGCATGTCATCCTCTGATTCATCTTCTGCATTTCTGTATTAATACTGTTTTCCTCAAAGGAAACAATATTTGTAGATTCACCCATTCATTGATTTTTCTGTGGAATAGCTGCAGATTATTCTTGGAATAGTAGCCTATTTTTTAAAGTCTAATTCAAATTTTAAAATACTTTGCTGATCCAACAGGAAAAAAATAAATAAAAAAATAGAGAATACCTAAAATATATATTTAAAAAAATGCAGATTAGAAAGCTGAAATTCCAAGGTAAAATGCTGCTTTACATGCCATTGGTTGGGATTTGCAAAGCAGCCAATCCAGGAGTGGTATTCATTTTACTTTCTTCTGATAGGCTGAATTCCAACAGAAGAAATAAGAAAGACTGCAGCTTCTGCTGTAGTGCCAAAAACAGTCTCCATTTTATGTAATAATGATTAGAACAGTATGTTTGGTGTTTGAACTATTAAAATAAGTAGCTCAAAGTGATTTTAGAGTGAATTTTTGGATTTCAGTTGTGCGGGCCGTAATCCCAGTGATTACCAAAGGTCCACCTCATATCAACACCTTTCTAAAGTGATTTTTTTCCAAAATTTCATATTCAAGTGTGCAATCTTTTCTTAGGTAAACAGTGATAAAGCCGTGATAAAACTTATTCGGCACCAATATGCCAAATACGTTTTGATGTATCAAACCTTTCCTTGCACAGGTGTGTCTGTGCCTAGTCAAAGCCCAAACCTCCAGTTCAGAGGGAAGGATGTAGCGCCAGCAAATTACACTGACAAAAATCCTGGTTAATTTGCACTATGGATGGAAACATAGTCATGGTTGAGTTGGATGGAGCAGGCATTTGCACTGGCAACCCTGTGGTCAGAGGATGAATCCCCTTCCTCCTCATCCACTGCTGCTAGGATCCAGTATAACCTTTTCAGACGAAAAGCTAAACAGAAGAAAACAGCTGAAGAATCAATCTGGTCCACATTAGGTAACAATGCCCAGTGTGAGTGATTTTATTAGTTTACCTCTCAGACTTTAGTGTACATTCCTCCTCTGCCGTCTCTCATCTCAGCAAACAAGAACTGAGCAGTAAAGTGCTCTTCAAATTGTGACATCACACTGGAACTATCCATGGAAACATCATCAGGATCAAAGACGGTAAATAAACATAAAAAAGCAACATTGTTGATGTTTTTCTCAATTTTCACCTTGATTAAAAAAAGAAATTTTATATTCAAGTCTGCAACCTTTTTATAGGTAAACAGTGATAAAACCTGATTGTAACCAAACAACCTGCCAGCAACTCTACAGGCAGGTTGAGCCTCACAAGCAACACAAACACACACAGAAAATATCAGTTAGCTTTGGGGAACTTGTGAGGGATTATCAACATCAAAGTCAATAGAAATGTCAGCCTGGCTATCTTTGGAAATGCCAGCAACCCTTTGCATATCCGCATCACACTGCTGATACCTCATCCACACACACCCCTACACACACACACACACCTGCCCCCAGCAGTGGAGGTGATTAAAGCTGCTCTGGCGAGTGCGCCTTTTGATCTCCAAACATGCTGGAAAGCATTTAGAGGCAAAGCCCAGTTAAGCAGCAGATGACATCACACCCAGTCAGGGTCCCCTGAAGCCCCTCAGGGCCCCTCCCTCGAGAACTATTAACCAGATTAAACGGATTAAGCAAATACAGCCAGTTACAGTTGGTGTCGGGGCTGAATGTATTAGTGGTATCCAGAGGTTTTCAGGTCATTTGGGTGAGGTACATGGAGTCAAGATATCAACAAGGATGTGTGTGTGCACATGTGTGTGTCTGTGTGTGTCAGCACCAACTAACCCCTTAGCTGAATTTATCAGCATAACTAGAGCCCAAAAAATAATTCACATTATTCTTCCTAATGATAGACCCTGGTGATGAATCACCATGGTAACATTGACAGTGTCCACAGCACTGCTCCAGTTTATCAAGCTATGCAGGTATTAACTTTTTGCACAGATCTCTGAAGCTTTTACCACAGCACTGCAGTCAGGTGAATGTATGGACTTTAACTGGACGGTTCTCCAGAACACACCCACTCCCTGCAAGAGCACTAACACACATACAAGGGTTAACTTGTCTCTTTATATCACAACATGAAATAGCCTCCCCACTGCAGATGTACAGTTTTTATTCAGGACCATGGTCTCCTGTTAATAAACTCAATCACTTGTGAGGTGCAATGAGGTGATCTTGTGAATTAAAATTTTTACATCTAATTTGCATTATTTGCCCTTATTATTGTGCTGTTAACTTCTGTTTGCTTTCCAGAAGCTACATCTGGTCTAGTAGATGTAGCTAATCGTTCTCTTTTTCTTGCTATTAATTTTTGATAGGAGGATAAAAATTCTTATTGAAAAAATTGACTTGGGTCCATTCAGCAAATTTATTTTAGTAATTTCAATTTACACAATTCTATGGCTAATGCTAGTGAAAGTCAGATGACCTGTATCCCCTCTTTTAGTGCCTTTACAAAGAGTCCTTTAATGTGGAGCTGAGCTTAGTGAGGGAGACATCTAGAGAACCTGAAACTGAAAAGGTCTTCAGAACGTTACCACATATCTTCTCCTCAGGAGTAGCTAAGAACAAAGGACTCCTGTCAGCCTGCAACTTCCTTAATCAGGGAAGTGGATCAAAATGAAATGGGTAAGACTAGAAATTCCAAAAACTGAGAAATCTTTGAAGTGAAGGACTGGAAGCCTGGATTCCAGACACTGCTCATAAAACTGAAGCTGAAGTGTTTTTTCCCGCCACACAGGGAGTCAGTGATGCCCTGATGTCTGACCTCAGCTGCTGCGGCTCCTCGGTTGATATGGAAGCCCACAAGGCCTTCAGGAGGACAAAATTAACCTGAAACAGATCTGCTAGATCTCATCTTCTTCAGCCTTGTTTAGGCTACCCTGAGAAGGAAGCTTTGCTGACCTCTGACCCCACTTCACTCATCTTCATTCACAAAGCAGTAACAGGACACTGCTGACCTGCTGGGTCTTTTTTAGGGACCTGCGTCACCCCAGGGGCTACAAAACCCAACACAGCTTGCCTCTGCCTCCTAACCTTTTGACCCCCCCTGCTGCCACAGTGCACCTCTAAGGCCAAAGAGGAAACAGAATTGATGATTTTGTTTGAACTTCCTGTCTCTGCCTTAAACCAGAACCTTGCCCTGTCTGAGACATCTGAAACCCAGAATCCAAACACCCTTTGATACGAAACATGTTGAGTTCGATTCTAACATTCACATCCACCTTCTCATACAAGTCATTTCCCTCCAGCATCCATGTGAGTAATGGACACATTGCAAATACTGAAAGACATCAGCAATGATTCTGGTGAGGTCATGTGTTTAACTTGTGAGCTGAGTTGCTGAAGTACTTTTCATAAATATTCTAATTTATTGAAATTGACTGTAGTTAAGGACTGCTAGGGTGATGCAGGTTGTCCCTGAAATTCTGATGCAGAGAATCACAAATCTAAATCTAAACTGTTACAGAGAGTAAACACAATAAAACATGGTTGTCTATGGTTGGGAGAAAGTGCCAATAATAGTTCAAGATGCAAAGATTAATATGATTCATAGACATGAGACTTCATCGACTGAGGAGCTGTGGATAGATGCAGTACTGGGGTAAGCTTTAGATGAACTGGTTTAACTGGTTAAATCCAATCTGTTGAAAACACTGAGCTGGTCTGTATCTAAAGGAGCCTGCTTCAAAGTGAAACATAAGATTTAAACAGATGCAGACTGTCCTCCCTGACCTGCTCTTCCTCGATGGTTGTAGTGATCTCTGTTGTCCAACATTGAAGTTCAAAACATAAAACATTGCAAAATGTTTCTCAGGCAACTCAGAGTTCATAATTAAATCCAGGAAAGTGGAAACTCGTAAACTGCCCGTGTGGTTTACAGTTCAAGTGACTCTGCCATGGCAGCGTAGCGAGTGTTGGCCCGACTCTGCCTAATTAAAATGGACAATAAGGAAGAGTGGCTGTGGGGAGTTCAACTGCAGCCAGAATGATTTGAAATCTGTGTTTGTTGTATTGGCAGAGTGGGGGGTTTCAAAACGTCTTACCGGCGCTGAACATAACTTCAGTGGAAGGAGAAAGAAGAGGAACTGTGATTGTAAATTGTGAAGTACATGAGGCACCATATAAAAACAAATCTGGTTTAAATTCTTTTGAAAGAAAAAAAAAGGTAATATCAATGTTAATACACTAATCAGTGAGTTAAGTTTAATGGAATTTGTTCAAATCATATAACCCCTCCTTGCAGAATCACACAACGTAGCTCCTGGCTCCTCTGTTATATAGCATATTTGTGAATGACATATCTTTTGTACTAGACAAGGCATCCATAACTGTATATGTTGATGACAAAACTATTTACATGTGTCTGCTGATAGTGTTGAACAAGTAAATACCGTGATACAACATGAGTCACAGGCTATTTCAGAGTGCAACAAGTTAAACCTGATTGCTTCAAAAACAAAGTGTATGGTCAAAGGTTTGATTTTCTTTTCTGTACGAAAACAATTAATATACCAAGTTGAAGAAGTTAAGTCATTGGGTGTTTTAATAGATGAAATTCTTTCATGGTCTAAACAAATTAATAAGATGGTGACTAAAATGAGCAGAACTATCACAATAATCTGACATAAGGCACATTTTATGTCTCTGGAAATAAGAACATTTGTAATACTACTTTTGGTACTGTGTCAACTTGAATGCTGTTCTGCTTTTTGGTCAAGTGCTTCGAACAGACATCTGGATAAACTGAATGGTTTATCACTTAGCACTTGGATGTCATTTTAAAATTAATGTTAATTTTATGCATCAGCGCCTGTCCTGGACAAAAGTCCGTGACAGACTACCATGTCTTCTTTTCTCTGTGCAAAACATTTGAACCGTTTGGTTCTTCTCACAGTTGTTACCCACCTACAACAGATATTGTTTTAATACAAGATGAACCTCTATTATCACTTTCACATGACCTCTGCCTCGAACCAACGCTCTGAAAAAAACAGAGGTGTACAGAGCTGTTTCCTTTTGGAATATGTTGCCTTCTGAAATGACATGGATGGTAGATCATGTACATTTTTTGAAAAATTCTTAGAAAAGTTATATTGGAGAATGATTTAATATCAACCTGATAGAATGTTTAAATTTATATTTATAGTTTGTTATTGTTGCACTTATCTTTCAGTATATTTAAAGTTCTGGTGTGGTTGAAAGGGATTGTGTGGTGAGGTATTTTCTCATGTCTTCCTGTAATGTTTGTAAATCATTTAAGTAGTTAATTTGAATTTTATGTTTAATTTCCTCAAATTAAATTCCTGTAAAACTGAACTTCTCTTAATTGGTACTAATTCAATACTAAGAAAACTTGATAATTTCTCCATTTCAGTTGATAACTCCTCCATCTTTCCCTCCCCTCAGGTTAAGAGTCTGGGTGTCATCCTCGATAGCACCCTCTCTTTTGCCTCCCATGTCAATAATATCACTCGGTCAGCTTATTTTCATCTCCAAAATATTCGCCGTCTCCGTCCTTCTCTCACTCCGCACTCCACTGCTGTTCTGGTCCACAGTTTGGTCACATCTCGTTTAGACTATTGTAATTCTCTACTTTTTGGTCTGCCACAGAAAACTCTGCATAAATTACAATTGGTTCAAAATTCAGCTGCTCGTGTCATTACACAGACCCCTTTAATTCATCACATCAAACCTATTTTACAACAGCTCCATTGGCTTCCAATCATATATCGCATCAACTATAAAATACTTCCTCTAACTTTTAAAGTAGTTCACAACCTCACACCTTCATATCTCTCGGACCTCCTTCACATTGCCACACCCACCCGTTCCCTCAGATCCTCCTCTTCTGTCCATCTCACCGTCCCCCCTGCTCGTCTTGTCACCATGGGGAGCAGAGCATTCAGCCGCTCAGCTCCCAAATCAGATCTCCGGAACATCGAGTCTTTGCAATATTTCAAGTCCAAACTCAGGACTTAATAATAATAATAATAATAATAATAATAATAATAATAATAATAATAATAATAATAATAATAATAATATTATTATTATTATTATTATTATTATTATTATTATTATTATTATTATGAAGTTAATCCTTGTGTATGGTTACAAAGCTACTCTACACTTAGCTGGTGTTTGCAAAGCAGCCGGTCCAGGGATGTATTGTAAAAATGTATCGTAACAATTTTCTTGATACATCCAGGAAAATACTGAAGGGGTACAATGATGTCACGTGAACAGGCTTACCTTACAGCTGGATGATGAGACGCCACCGTTTTCTGTAAATGGTCTGATGTAGATATATGGTAGATGCACGTCTGAGATACGGCCCCATTGGCCCCTGCATGTCTCAGGTTTCTGTAGGGGAGAGATGAGCAGCCTTCGTTTCAGTGTCAGATTGTAAAGTCAATGTCCCAAATGAGTGCTGGGCTAAGAATGTCTTCATACTGTGTATGGGAATACATTGATGACCATTTCTCTTGAAGAATGTGAGCCAAGCTGAAAATAAGAAGGAAGGTATTAGAAAAGAAGTCCTTGTTGATGGTGCCAGTCTGGCTCCTTCTCTGTTTTCTCTTTTCTCTCTCCAGGCTGTGGCACGCTTCTCCTCAAAACAGCTAATGATGGCCTCATTTCTGGCCGAGATTTGGAAGGAAAGGGAAGCTGTACGGGCCTCCACAGAGAGCTGGTTATATTACTGGGACACCGCTAATAAATGCTGGTGCCGGCCTGGGATTCCACTTCTTTCTCACCCTTCCTGCTCCCCACAGCATGAAGATGGGCTCCAGAGTGCAGAGCTAGAAAGAAAAGAGTGTTCTCCAACAGTGATGGCAGGCACTTAAAAAAAAAAAAAATGCCGCTGTTTGCTGAAATTCACTTCTCCTTATGTGTTATGATTCTACTCCCCTTGACAGCTGTTCTGTATAAATCAGAACAGTCACACTGCAGATTGTTCACTTCCCAAGTCTGTGATGAAGCTGCCAGCCACACTCTGGCACCGTCTCCCGCTCAGGCCTCACACTGTGTTAATACCCAAACAATCCATCTCCCGCCATCCAGCGTCTTCCTGCTCGGCCAAAAGTCATATCTGAGAGAGACAGCTTTTTGAAAAAGGCGTCCGCTTTTCATTTCAGCCCGTCGTGTGGATCCCTTCTGAGCGTCCGCCAGCATCCAGACCTGAACATGAGACATGTGGGAGATTTTGTGCATTGCTCCATTTTTCCTTTTAATTGAAAATTTAGATTGGAAATTATATTATTTGTTTTAGCACAAAGCACAAAGTTGTTTAATAATAATAATAATAATAATAATAATAATAATAATAATAATAATAATAATAATAATAATAATAATAATAATAATAATAATATAATTATTATTAATAGTAATATAATAATAACAATTCTATTATTATTATTATTATTATTATTATTATTATTATTATTATTATTATTATTATTAATAATAAGATCATTAATAATAATCATAGTAATGGTGTTATTATTATTAAAAATAATCATAATTATTATTATTATTATTAATAATTATGATTATTAATAATAATCATAATAATAATAGTGTTGGTGGAGCTCACCACCACAAATTTTTAATTGACTTAATTACTGGGCCTGCAATTAATCACATTTAATCACATTTGAATCAAAACCATATTTTAACAAAATGACAAAAATAATTTTTTTAAATTCAAAAACCCTTTTTTCTGATAGATTTCTGAATAAATAGGCATATGAGGTCAGCAACAACGGTTATTATTGTTTTTAATCTGTTTTTCAGATTACTCAGCCATCAAATATATGTACTGTGCTGATATAGCAACAGTTATATTCACTATGCATTCTAATTTAGAATTTGTCAGATTAGAATTATCTTTTGAAGTTGAATATAATTTCATATATTTGTGTACTTTTTGTCCAAGTTGACTTAAAAGTGAGCTTTTATCGTTTCAGGTCAAGCTACAGAACAGTGCGTTTGCGATGCACAGATACAAAAAATTGGGCCAATGTTTATATCAGATACTACTGCTATGACAGTGTTGACCAATATCTTAAATTCATATTTTTTGATTACTAAATAAATCATCAGAATAAATGATATGCTACTCAATTACTAACATAATTATTGACAGTCCTAAAAGCAATATCATATTCAGATTTTCCATGAAACCTTTGTATTAATATTATGTCAATATGTATGCTTTTGTATGTTATTAAATGAGTCAGATACAAATTCAAGTTCAAAAATATTTTATTAATCCCAAAGTGAAATTAAATAAGCCCATGCCTACAAGGATCATAAAACATAATGGGTTCGCAAAAATGAAAAAAAAAAAAAGAGAAACTCTTTTTCAGAGACCCAGCAATCCCTTTGTAAATGTTTTATCACAACTTACAAATTGTGTTTTAAATGACTCATATTTGTTGTACATTCATTATTTTCAGGCCTATATTCAGTTTTTGTTTTGGTTTCCATGTTTGTCTCAAAAAAACAAGGTGCTCCTCAATCTTTGAAAAT
The DNA here is from genome assembly GCF_904066995.2 of Poecilia reticulata. NCBI lineage: Eukaryota > Metazoa > Chordata > Actinopteri > Cyprinodontiformes > Poeciliidae > Poecilia > Poecilia reticulata. Next base: position 34,065,731 of record NC_088845.1, read on the forward strand.
GTCCTTTATGTCTTCAAAGATATATTTAAATTTCTCCATCTGCATGCATCAATTATCGGTGTAGAATGATCCAGTTGTGGCTCTCAAATCTAAGGTTCTCTGATTTTGAAGTAAAGAGAAATTATTTCATTTCCCCTTTAATTTGTTTGTTTAATTTGTTAATAAGAGTGCTGTGCAAACACAAATGTAATCTAAGCTGAATAACCTGAATTAGTGTTAATAGTAGGAGTGGTGGGTCAAATGTTCTCTATAACAAGAGGAGACACACAAAGTCACACAAAAGCAAATTCCTCTCAGCTGTTGGGCTAACAAAAGATAAAATACACATCACCTGTGGATTCTCTAACATTTTCTTAAATACATAATGACATGATGGGTGGTGTCATGTTTCTGGGTCTTCATTTGGTTGTCTTAGGTAAAACAATGTTTACCCAGAACCTTATGCGTGAAAGAATGTAGAAAATTTTTATTTTTGCTTAGAGTGGAAAGAACAGAAAATATGCTTTATTGAATGTGCTTATGGCTTACAGTGTGAAGATGGTTGCATACCGACCACCTCACTAGCTTCATTATCATTAACCAATTGTGCAAGTTGAAATTTGAAAAATAAATGTGCTTAATTGTAACATTTTCAATAAAAAGTTGTTGCGCTGGGAGGTTGTGGGTTTTAAGGCGTATCAAAATAGACGTATTTTGTAAAAGTCAAATGGAGGCACTTTTTTCGCTCACAGTCATGTGATCAACAGTCGGCTGTTGCTACTGTCAGAATCTGTGAAGAAGATGACAGGAAGCTGATGATGGTTTGTTTTTGAGTTGGCCTTTTGGATAGCATGCAGCTGGCTCCACCAGAACTCTCACAGCGTCACACACTTTGTCATTCCAACATGGCTTCACCGTGTTGGAATGACAACACGGCTCGTATACGTGGCGAGACCACTTGTCGCTCCAACGCCTGAAGAAGACGCCGACGTCTCCTCTGATTGGCTGAATAATGAATATACTTCATGTAACTTTTTACATTCATCCCTGCCATGATTTTTAAGGATCAATCTTATTCATGTGTAATTTAAATTTATTTATTTAAAGGGTAAAATAGTGTTTTCTTGATGTTACCGGAATATTGACAAATATTTGTGCACATTCATAATGAAACGCAGCTACTGTGAGCGATCATATGTACCTGCTTCCATGGTTAACCAGTGATGTTTTATCACCTTGAAAAACCTAAAGAAAGTCACATCTAGTCTGAGAAATGGGGTGCAGAGGGTGTGTGTGTTCTCCTTTACAGTATCGAGATGATTATTAAAACATGGGTTTCCTCTCTGGTGCTGTAGAAGGTGTGTTGTTGATGTGGGAGCTGTCTGAGGCGATGGAACCCAGAGGTGAACTTCCTTCCATCAACTCCATGTGCAGGAGAACAGGCTGAGCAATCCTAATGGGAAACACAGGCCTGGGTATAAATATCCACTCTGCAGTTTTCCTGGTAGTGTGTGTGCAGTGCTGAACGGGAGAAGCGAGGCAGCGAACGCGCCAGCAGTCTGAAGGTTATGGTGAGAGTAATGAGAACCATGTTAGTGGGGGTTTGGCCTGGCTACATGACTCATCCCATAACAATGCTGCATACCCCAAAATGAAGTGTGGGGCCATGCATTTGATTAATTCTAGGTCAAGCTTTGTGTTTAACCTTGTACATTATGAGCAACTAGTAATAAAAATATAACACAAGAATATTTTACATGGATTAGTGCAATAAAAAACTGGAAGTATTTATTATGACTGGACTGGTTTATTTTCATTTTAATAATTGGATTTATGCCAGGGTGGCACAATGGTGCAGTTGGCATCACTGTTGCCTTGCAGCAAGAAGGTCCTGGGTTTGATTTCCAGCCTGGGGTCTTTCTGCATGGAGTTTGCATGTTCTTCCTGTGCATGGTGGGTTCTCTCTGGGTACTCTGGCTTCCTCCCACAGTCCAGAAACATGACTGTCAGGTTAATTGTTCTCTCTAAATTCTCCTTATGCATATGACCAGCATAAGGCAAATTTAGAGCATGGCTGTTTGTCCCATCTGTCTCTGTGTTGCTCTGTAATGGACTGGTGGCCTGTCCAAGGTGATCCCACCTCTTGTCTGTTGACCGCTGGAGAAAGGTCAACAGCACCCCTTAAGACCCCCACTAGGGATAAGGGTGTTGGATGAAGGATAATGGATGGATTTATGCTTGGATTTGGTTAGGGGTATATTCCTACCCCTAACCTTAACCAAAACTAAATTCACCAATATCTCTATCTCATGACCTTCAAACAGGGGGTTTGTCACATTAGAATTAATCTTTGGTTCCCATAGGGCCCACTGCACTTCAGAAGCTACTAAATATACCTGGAGAGGCCTGGAGAGGCCTGGAGAGGTCATAAAGGAACAGTATGTGTGTCTTCCAGGCATATAGTGCCATTTTATAGCACTATTAAGCAACTAAGTTACCTTCAGTTGTTATAAATATAAAATAAAATATAACTTAAAAGAAATCTAACTTTGTAGTTTAATGTCTTGAATTTGGGTTCTGTCTCATTTAGGCACTTTTAACATGATGTGAAACTCAAGAAGGTTAATTTTACCTAATACTGCCCCTTTAATTAGGTAATATAAATGAGCACACACACACACACACACACACACACACGCACCTACACACACACACACACACACACACACACACACACACACACACACACACACACACACACACACACACACACGCACGCACGCACACACACACACACACACTCACACAAACAGTATATCTTTCTATCATTACCAGAACTTTGCATTGACTTCCATTCATTTTTAGTCATTTCTAGAATCTAACTTTAACCTGACCAAAGCTCCATACACACCTTTGTCCTAAATATATCCCCTAATCTAAAAACAGCACTGCTTCTTAAAGGGCTATAAAAATCAACTGAATTGAATAGAATGAAGTTTACCATGTGGAAATCTTTCTGACAAACATGACATGAACATTTTCAGTAATCTACCTTCAGCAACAAACTAGGCTAAATAAATGACTTTCTTGCTGAAGACATTCTGACACATACTTATTGCTCAATCTTTCCACTGGAGACTAAAAAAATGCATCTTAAATATCTGCATTTTCAAGTGCAATGAGAAAATCCGAGTTGGTTCGGTCATAGGGAGTTACTGGGTGTCTGTCATGGGCAGCTTTATATTTCTGTTTTAAATCAGGCTTGAGGAGATTTTCCAGGGTGTAGTTTCACTCGGTTTCCTCCTCCCATCTGTTGTAAACTCAGCAAAAAGACATAAAAACATAATAATACAGGCTTTGAATGACATTAAAACCACACAGCACACACGTTACTTTGACAGGATGGGGATTTTTTTCCAGGAGAGAGGCCGTGACGTCAACCAGTATGGAGCTGAGATTCCAGCAAAGACTAAATTGCTCAGGAAATTTAGAACAGAAACAGTTCACAATGAAAAAGTATTTACTCCCTTTTTGATTTTTTTGGTCATCTTTAAATGTTCTGGATCATCAAGCCGATGGAAACATTTATCCAGCCAGACTATAATTTTGCCCTAACCCTTATAACCGCCATCAAACTCCCATTTGACTGCCAATCAGTCTTTTATAACACGGTGGCTGAGTTTGGGCTCACTCTTTTTTACTACTTCACAGCACAAACAAGTGCATGTCAAAAAAAGCTTGGGCCTTCTGGGAAATTTGAAAACTGACGTCAAATCGACTGCATAAATGCCATGAGCGGAGAAAATGAATTAATCACAAAATGCAATTCTGTAATTTGAGGAGTGTGACTCATGGAGAGAAACTGAGGAAACAGTGTTCCTAAAATAGAAGATATTACTTAACAACACTTTACAGGATTATCCTCTGCAAAACATTTAGTCTCTGTCTCAGTTCTACCAGAGTCCATAAGAACAGCAGCTCAGATAAAGCAGAGACAGGGACTGCAGTTATACTGTCCTCATGCTGAACTTAAAGGCCATCCCTCCACTCATGGCTGTTATTTGTTGCTGCCTCTGAAACAGTCAAGGTTGAAATTGGCCACCTTCCATTACCAAATTTTACGCTTGCATAGCTGCTTTCAGCTGGAGCCGCAAGACACAAAGAAAAGGGAGTGGGAAAAAAAGGGATGTGGAGCTTTTCAGCTTTCTTTTGCCCTCGAACTTTAAGAAGCAGTGATGGTGTAGCTGCACTCACCACCAGGCTGGAAACAACCAGACTTTTCAGGTCATCTCTGCAGGAAGAAAACTTCAGACGGCATCTAATGTTTTTTAGAGTTCAGTTGGCCTAGGAAAAGACTCAAACGTATGGAGTTCTGCACTTATGGAGTTCTGTATTTTTAAAATCCTGGTAAAAAGAATGTGGTGTGCTTCAGAAGCTGCGTTTCCATTACTAATGTGCAAAAAAATGTTGTCGACATTTGGCTAATGTCGAAAAAACATGACATGAACATTTTCAGTAATCTACCTTCAGCAACAAGGTAGTTTGTTGCTGAAAGTAGAAACAATCTACAAGAAAGTCATAAATGTAAGACTTTTTTTGCTGAAGACATTCTGACAGATACTTATTGCTCAATCTTTCATTGGGAAAACACAATTGTTTAATGTTTCCATTAAATAACATGATTAAAGACATAAATAAGTTGGTTCACGTGATAAGACATTAAAAAACATGCTGTAGCATCATCCTCTTTCTACTTCCTGTCGTCTTCTTTGTGGTTTGCGACAGTAGCGACGTCTGATTGTTGATAATGTGACTCCTGTGATGAGTAAAAAGTGTTTCCATTGTAGTTTTGCTAAATAAACCAATTTTGATGTGGCCAGGAAAAACAAAACACCTTATCCTAGCACCAAAACTTTAAATCTAGTTTTTTTTATTGTTATGTTTCCATTAAGCAAATTTATTTCTGAAATGTCAAACTGTAAATTATATGGTCAGTGGAAATGCAGCTAGTGACAGACTTCTTCCATAAGTTCAGAATATTATTTCCAGCCGTTGTTTACATCTGAATTTACTGCGTCTGGCTTCATGTCTCCTGAAATGATGTAAAAGTCGGATAAAATGCGACGTGAATGTTCAGATTGCAGACGCTTTGAAAACAATCAAACTCATATAATAATAATAATAATAATAATAATAATAATAATAATAATAATAATAATAATAATAATAATAATTGTACTTTTCAAACAAATACTACAAAGTGCTTTACACAAAAAACATCAATTAAAATAAATGAAACAAGAAACAAAAAATAAACCAAATCAATTAAGATATATATATATATATATATATATATATATATATATATATATATATATATATATATATATATATATATATATATATATAGGGTGATAATAAAAATAATAAAGAAATAAAGAAATACAAATATTAAAGCCTTAATATAAAAGTCAATTTTAACTAATGATTTTAAAGAAAGACAAATAATAATAAATAATATTTATTTATTTATTAAATAAATAATATTTATTTCTAGGATCTAATTCAGTTCCACATAACAGATCGGAGGTTTTGGTGAGTAAAAAGATATTGAACTTGAGACTCACTTTTTCTGCTCTGTGAATGTAGCCTAAGTCTTTAGTTTATTTGACATGCTGAGCATTAAGAGCCTTGTTGATCAAACGGTTCTAATAGTTTTATGTATGCTACATTTTTGTGACATTCTCATTTTTAATTGGATAATTTAACAACACTTGGAAGTGGCCCGTTTGGACCAGAATGGTGTCAGGGTTTTTTCTCCCAACAAATAAGTAAATAAGTAGGAGTGAGTCAGTTCTGAATGCATGTGATGGAACAGCAACGCAGTGCTTTACATGTTTTTATGAATTATGGATTTGACTCAGTGGTTTGATAAATATGACCCCCATTACTGCGATGACCCTGTAACTGATCCTGCTTTGAGAGCTGCTCTCTCTTCTCAAACAGCAGCACTTTAACAGCCCTCATTACGATGCATGCTGCAGAATTGACAAGTTCTCCTGAGGGACAGCTTCAGAGCGTTCCTCTGCTCCAGATGTGTCGGAATCTGCTAACATTGGCACAGACACAGGGCCAAGTATCGACCCTGAGAATCACCTATTTTCACCTAAATTGTAATGCAAATGAAAGGAGAGAAAAACAAGCTTTCACATGGAACTGACAGAAGGAAACGGATGAATCGGAGGAGCATGTGCTGATGCGACTCCTGCAGCAGCCGGTGACACTGGTGGGCGTTTGAGTGAAAGACAGCGTAAGAAGTGTATGAAACAGCACATCAGTCAACCACAGGTGGAGCTGTGCAGGTGGTGCCAGCTCATTTGATGGGATGCTGCTGCTACTGAGCAGAGTGGAGCTGACCTTCAGGCACTTTGAGATTCAACAAGGAGAGGTAAAATGGAAACCTCTCTTTGGGAGGAGATTCTTTCTTCATACAACATTCCACCAAATTCCAGGAAAACTTCCCCTTCACGTAACAGAACAGACATAAAACACAAGATGGGAGAGATTAATACTGAAAAAAACAAACACACTAGTGAAGATTGACTTACTTTGTGATATAACCTGCATTTACTTTATTTAGCTGTACATTCAGAGTTTCCATTCGATGCGTCAAAGCAAAACAATGGAATGTGTTCCTCTCTAAATAGCACAGCTCACCCAGTGTGATTCAAAGTGCTTTCTAGAAAAAAAAAAGCAGCTCCAAAATGCAAATGAAGCCCCAGCAAAAGAAAACATACCTACAGATAACAGCATGAATACGGGCACTTGGTTTAGAGCAGGGTGTCAGACTTATTTTTATTTTTGGCCATATGAGGATCACAAATATTCTCAAAGGCAGAACGTGTCAGCCCAGACCTTCAGGATGAAGCAAAGCATGGAACAAAGGTTTTCACCAGGTTAGTGACTCGTCCTTATGCATCACATATAATGCAAACCCACTTCTTGTACTGCTGGCTACTACTTTGATAAACATGGAAGTCTGTGAGATGAGAATTAGCCTAATTAGCAAGCTGGTCCTCCTGGTAAACCTCTAGAGATGGAAATCTTTAGACAATCTCTGTCTGTTTCTATTTCATTAGATTTCAAAAGGCTATAATAAAATCAGTTATTCACATAACAGATTTGTTCATATGTCTTGGAAGAAATCTAAATAAATAAAAAGCTCTGCATGTGTGGGTTTGTTGGCTCACAACAGAAGCAAGCCGACCTTGTCATACATGTAGAAACGGAGCGGGAATGTTTCTGTTTCAGTTCTGGCTGTACACAAGGTAATGACAGACATGGAAATCTGTGTACACAGGGGCAGGTTCAGACATGGCGCTCTTCTTTCAGACGACAGAAGCCTCTTTCCTTTTCTTTTACATTATTACTTCTCTACTGGTGGGAAGGTTAGTTCAGGTGAAAACAGAAATTCATGGAGAGAGTCATACTCTGTGCTGTAATCTGGTTTAGGTTGCTAAACTAGTTTGGTTTAGAAACTTTAATAAAGTGCAGCCTGAGGTGATTCTCATTGAAACAGGAAGAATGACATATGTTGGGCGGAAAAAAACACTCTACACATGCTTTCCACAAGATAAGGTTTGTTTCTGTCTCTGAGCTGTTTGTGTCCTGAAGATTCCCTGAAAATCGGATTTTGTCTTAATGTGCAAATTCCCTCCATGATGCCATTTTTCTATTGCAGGGGTCATGTGAATTCTATCTGGATCTATAATGAGAATCACTCATTGGATTGCATTTGGCTGCAGAATGTCACCAACACCACTTCATGGAACAACTGATCTATCTCTAAAGTGCCTAATAAGATGATGCTCTGCCATGTAAATCACTGTAAAAATGTAAAAGTAGAAGGAACAGAAAAACAGTGGTTTTCAGGGGTAACAGTCAGCCTTTCACCGTGATGAATCTTAGAAACATTTATCCACTCAACCTTATAAAATTCAACAGGTCTATCAGATTGTGGGAACTGTCTTGCAACAATAGGTTTGGTGTGGCAATTCATGAAAAAATGCTGAAAGACAACATAATGAATTTAGATCAAAATGACCAAATCGAGGCACAGTTGATCATCAGGAAATGGTCAAATAATTCTCAGTCTCAGTTGTTTATAAATACCTGCCTGAGGATTAGGTATTAAATACAGTAGATGAAGGATTAAGTTCAGCTCTGATATTCTTGAACAGCTTAAATATATAAATTCTCTCCAAAATATAAAAGTTTAACAAAAGTAATTCAACCTTCTACTTGAAATGCTTCAGTTGACAAACTCACTATGATAGTAATACTCAATTGAGCTACCAAGTTAAAATGAAATGACTAATCTACCAAAACATAACAGTAAAAGTGAACCATTAAAATAAAACCAATAAATGAATGACATTGATGTCACAGTTCAGTGTGAACCGTTTGGTTTGGGAACCTCAACATCCCATCTTTGAGCTTCACAGATTATGTGGTTCTGTTGACTTCTTCGGTCCATGACCTTCAGCTGGTGGTAGCGATCCACAGCTAAGAGGAAAGCAGTTTTGTTGAGAGTCAGATTCTGTAAATACAAGGCTGTGGTTCCTGATGGAATAAAACATGGATTGCTCCATCTTGGTTGGGCGTCAATCCCTCAAGGTGATGAGTTCAAGTGTCTTGTTCACGAGTGATTTTAGGGTAGATTGGGGGACGAACAGACGGAATGGGAGTTCATCGCCAGTAACACTGCATTGTTGCATTGTTGCTGCTTTTGGAGCGGAGACCACTCCAAAAGCAGGAAGTGGACTGCAGCACAGTCAATTCCCTAAATGGTTCTTGGTGCAGCGCCCCTACAGGTAAGGGGGAAACAGGTTTTTCAAAAGCTTTGGTTCATTTCACACAATGCAGTGTGAAAGAGAACCACACCAGCTGAAAATATAACAAATGTTGGTCCATAATCGAACCGAGTCTACACTGAGTTCTTTAAATATAGACTAAAAACCCACCTACTGAGTTGCTTGTGAAACAATCAGGGAAGCATTAATCAACATTCTAATGAGTAAAGATGGCAACTGACCAAATATAATGATTCAATTGCTGATTGTGTGCTATATGATTTTATATTTTTATGATGTACTGTGTAAAACACTTTGAACTGTCTTGTTGCTGAAATTTGCTATACAAATAAACTTGATTGATTGATTGATTGATTGATTGATTGATTGATTGATTGATTGATTGATTGATTGATTGATTGATTGATTGATTGATTGATTGATTGATTGATTGATTGATTGAGTCTACCAGACTAACAGACAACCATGTGAAGAGTCAGACTAGCATGTTTTCTACCATGTGCGGAGACATACTAAATCAAAATGAGGCTTAATATCGTTATTTTACCAATGTTTCAATTATACTTCTATAATGTTAAATGTAATGGGTGTAAAGAGTCTTTTAATATAAAAAATCAGACATTTTATTTGATCTTGAAAAAGTTCTTGAAAATAAGTTAAATCTCACTTCCTTTTGTCAGATTATGATGTTTTCTACACAAGACAGACATATTTTTTCAGCTGCATATAAAGCAGGACATTTGTAAAACAACAGAACATGTTGTGACCATATTCTGATCAAAGAGTAGAACCAGATGTAAGGATTCTGCTGTGATGAGCACAGGAGTGTTGATCTGCTTCAGGGTTCAACATTTAACAACTATACTGTGCTGCTGTCACAATCACAGAGAAACAGTCTGTTCCAGATGACCACGTTAGCCTCACATTTCTATTTACAAAGCAACTGACTCAGTCAGTGTTGTTGTGTGAAACATATGTTCCACGTCTCAGCCCCCAAGGTCAGTCTTCACAGTTGTCAGATGTCTATGTATGTGACAGTCCATGCCAGGAGTTGTTGGGGCAGTGGTGATGTAAAAGCTGTGAAACAGTTGAAGAGAGCAGGAACAATGGCTGTGGCAGCTGATGCTTCAACATGGCGGCTGCAGCAAGCTGGAGGCTGTTTTTAACCTTGAGGCTCAACTGTGGCAACATATAAGGTTCTCTCTGGATCAAGTCACATTCCAGAGCTTTGGGAGACATAAGGTGTATCACCTTTGTTGTTCATCTTTAATTTATTGACATAAGTTACACACAAAGGACGTCCCTACGATGGCGTGCTAGAACCATTGTAGACGGAAAAAAAGCGGGAGTACGTTTTGCCAAAAAACTGAGAAATTCTTGAAAAAATGTGGAAGTTTCTTAGTTAGTTCTAAAAGTCAAAGATGTGCGAGGACTTTTTTTCTTGCAAATTTTAGACTTTTCAAAGTCAGGGAAAAAAAATCTGAGATTAATCTGAAAGTTTCTGAGTTGTTGGGTATTCCTTTTGATTCTGTCAACCACAGCTTTAATTTGCAGTCATAAGTTCCAGTGTCTTCTGGAACATGGTGACAATAAAATGCTGGATAACAGCTGAGTGATCAGAGCTGGTGAATCTCTAAATGTTAAGTCTGGTTGATATATGGAAAAGCAATTTGGTAATTGCAACAAAATGTTTTCTTTTCAGTCGTATACATTTAAAGAGCTTTTGAATTTCTTGCCAAAGAAATACATTTCTTCGGACTGCAGAGGGGAGGAGGAAATTGATCTTTTCACAGATTACTTGTTTCATGTTGTTCTGTCACAACATGGTACAGTTTTAACAAATACATAAAAAACCATATTCTGTACCAGGGTTACATACTACAGCTTTAAGTGGTTTGAGGTCAAGAAACCAACAAAGTGAACTCCTATGTCTCCTTAAAATTTGCTATGTCAATTGAAATGGAAACAAACTTTATAAGCCAGTTACATTCAATTAGTAGCTGCCTCAGTGTTTAAGTGATGTGTGTTAAAGGTGCAGTATGTAACTTTTAGTAAAAAAAAAGCTTTTTACATATTTATTAAAATTATAATTTTCATTAGACCAATAATCTATGAAAAATATCTAACTCCTCTGCCTTCTCCCAGTGCTCCACTAACTGCAGAAATACACCACTAAGTTCAAAACAACCAATCAGAGCCAGGAGGAGGGGCTTACTGCTGTCAATCAGTCTTGTGCTCATCCCCTCTCACTTCCTCTCTGCTAAACTGCAGCTGCTCCATCATTTGCACATTGAGCGAGTTCTGCTCAATGTACTCACTGCTCAAGTACATTGAGTTTTTTTGAAAGTTGTCTTTAAAAAAAAGAAATTTTCAAAAAGGACAACTTAAAACTTTGAAAAACTTTGATACCTTTGTAATGTTGTTTGCGAAAAATTATGTAAAAAAAAACAGTCTAACACTAATGACAAGAAAAATAGACCTAAAAATATTATTTGTCAAAATTCAATTCTTTCTATTGCAATAAACTGCTAAAACATGAATGTTTCTGTGTCTGCATTTGAAAACATTTGTTCATGATCATTTTTAATCCAAAGTTGTTAGAAATAGGTCACAGAGAGACACTGCAGCTGCAGAGCCCCTACACTGACCGAATATAGATCTAGGAAAAGTTTAAAGGTTGTTAGGTTTGCTGTCAAACACGAAACTCCTTCTATGGAAGCCAATTAATCATCTTTACGATAAAGCTCAGCCTGGTGGTGTTTGAAGCAGCAAAGATTGTTGATAGGTGAGCTTATGCTGTCACACAGTCAGTTACACAGATTATACGACAATGTAGACAGAACAATGTCGTACAATCTGTGTAACTCTAAGCCAGGCTGTTACGCTGCATGAAATGGAGCGCGTTATTCACTAGACTTCCTCTCAAACCAACTTCTGGAAGCAAAAAGGAATTTGGGTTAAAAAGCGAGCCCCCCTTAAAAAATAATAAATTCCAATCTTTACTGTCTGCATAGTTGAAAGTTCAGCAGCACATCTTTCATGTGAAGAATTTCCTTTTCCTCGCCGTTCCTCTGCAGCTGCTCAGAGAGAAAACACCCAGAACGCTCACTGAGATCGGCTCGTCCAAGCCACATATTAGCTTCTGAAGGAATCTTCAGAGCCGAGCGGCCCGGCCCTCCCCTCCTTATATATATATATATATATATATATATATGGGGAGGGGAATCAAACTTCTGTGAAATCAAACTGTCCACTTAGGAAGCAACACTGATTGACCCGACGAGGATCCCCGTTGTCAATCAGTGTTGCTTCCTAAGTGGACAGTTTGATTTCACAGAAGTTTGATTTACTTGGAGTAATATTGTGTTATTTAAGTGTTCCCTTTATTTTTTTGAGCAGTGTATATAACGGACATATATAGTCAATTGCTGTACTTTTCTGACAGAAGAAAAAGACATTAGACAAATAGCTCAAAAGTTGAACGGGTGAGTTTGTTTTTTATTTATAAAGAAATTAATGTAATGTGTGCTTATATAAGATTTTTTTTCTATAAATATAAAATGTTCTCTTCATAGCAAAGGTAACGAAAATTACTTCAAAGCCATGACAACTGTAGATACGTCAAGACAATAAAAGAGTTCTTAGGAATCGGAAGCACCGTGTGGAAGAGAATCCGACAAGGATACGCAGTCTGTGTGTGTGCTTGTGTGTGTGTGTGTGTGTGTGTGAGTGGCCACTCTGCATTTCAACACAATGCTTCCTTTCTGCAGTGGAAGACATGCAAGCTGCTGGCTGCGTTTCAGTCCTGCATTGCAGCCATGTTCTCCACAATCTGCACCTCACCGACAGGCCTTTGAACACCAACTCAAACATTCAGCTTCCAAGTAAAAAACAAGGTTACATATTCATGGATCTCCCCCACCCTCACCTCCACCCCCACCCCAATCCCTCCATTACAGCCTCCTGTATAGCCTCAGAGACCCACTATCCTATGGACAACGCACATCTCCATAAACTGTCAGAATATTATTTTCAATGGTGGATTAAAATGAAGAGTCCTGGCGTTTACGTCCCTCTAATGCATCATCATGTGGCGCCCACAGCCTTCCACTTTGACCCACCACGTTTTCACAGCCTTGTTACCCACAAAATAATGCAGATTACATCCTGCAAGGCCAGCTGCATCAATAATTCTGCTTGGATTTACCTTCTTGTGAATTAAAATTGCATCTAGCACATCTAACATTTTTCTATCATGTTTAGCTAAATTTGTTTTTATGTCAAATAAAGACCCAGAAAGAGTGCAATAAAAGCTCTAAAATCCAAATTCAGGGTTTACTTTTTTTGCTCTAAAAATAGTTATTATGAAACCACTCCATATTATTTTTCTTTAGATGTTCTGCTAATTATTTGTACAACTGTCAAAAATATCCAAAGTTTGACAGATATACAGATATTTGATCATTTCTCACCTGTGAGTAAAACCAGCTACTTTTAAAAATGTAAAGCATCTGCTGCTTCTTCATTTAATTTCATCAAAACATATTAATGCACTAATTCTGAGCTGTGGAGGAATAGATGTGAATCTGTGAATGATCAGGTTTGTTTATATTAAATTATTAATTAATTTGGGTCATTTCACACCATCACCTTTCAACCCTTATTTTGGACCAACAGTCACTTGCTAACGTTATTTTGTACTTGATAACTGTTTAACAGGTTAACTGTTATGGTGGATATATAGCCTCTCATATCACACATGTACCTTTGCTGAATCGTATATCCTCCTCTGAAATCTTTATTTTAGAGTTGCAACTAAGTTATTTTAGTAATTGATTATTCTATCAATTATTCAGCCAAATAATCAATTAATCAGATAAAAACGGGCCCATTCTGCAGATTTTATCTTTTTAATACAATTAGAAATTTTAGAAATTTTTGAAATAAGAAAATAAGCACTTACTGCATAAAATGCAATAACAGCATTCCTTTAGTGAGTACTTGATCATTTGGAGAAAAGGATGAATCTGTAGCTAAAGAAAATCCTTCAAACATCAACATGTGGGAAGCTCAGGCCTTTCAGCTGGACTGAACGTCCACACAGCGCAGGCCTGATCTGGTGTTATTTATTAAGATTAATAATTGGATAGCAAGAGTTGGTTGAAAATGTTTTTTCTTTGTTTTTTAACCTGAAACTGCCGCTTGAGTTCTGTGTCAAACATATTGACACAGAAATGGTTTTAATCTTAAATCCAAAATATAGATTATTTTGTGCTGTTTACTGCTCTGAATATGTTATTCATTTAGGAAATGGTTGGGGTCTGTACATTCCACTTGAACGATTAATTGATTGTTAAATTAGTTGATCATTATTTCAATAGTCGATTCATTGTCATTAACCTGATTAATCCTATTAATCGCTTCCTGCTCTATATTTCTTTATTCCCATTTATTTTGGTTGCTAACCCCATTTGAGCCAATTGACTCAATAAAATGGGTCACATAATGACTCCTGATCAAAACCAAATAACTTTTCGCAGATCTTTTTAATTAGAACCGCTTCACCACATTTCCTTTGCTGGCCCGATTTATCGCCAGTTGAAAAAGTTCCACAACAAAGGTTGGAAAAGATGAAGTTATTAAATGACCAGCAGCTTATTAAACTGATCAGTGACTAGCCTCTCGCAGTAAGCAATAAATCAATTGACCGCATGATCAATTAAAATCAGCTGGATAATTTCCATTCTGATAATTAATGTTTTTACAGAGCAATTCTCCTCATAATCTGTTTCATTCATGGTCTCGGTGGTGGGTGGTTTTTATTTCCATTTCGTTTCTTGGTTTTGGTCGGAGGCTTTTGGGGGAGAATATTTCAAATATCTTCCAGTTCCAGTATTAGGTGTTCTTTACTAAATTAAAGTTTATTGATATTTGAGAGGGCAACCTTGCATTATTTTTGCCATTATCATTCTATTACTTGAAAATGGTCTCAAAACAACAATATTATTGTTTATCATAATAATTTTTAGAGCAATTTATCAATGGTCAAAATTTGCCTACGAGTCACATAATTTTAATTCTTCAACATTTTTTATAAGTTCCATCTAAAATCCCACGGTGTCTAAAAAGCAAAATTAAAAATTATTCTATTTTTACCTTAAATCTCCTAAATATGTGGCTAAATGTGTCCGAAACTATTTCCAATCCCAAATCCCCTTGTTTTATTTGACTGAGCTCTGAAGATTATTTTGCTCAGGTTTGCTGTATCTCTGTGGAGGAAGGCATTTTGCACTAAGGATTCCCATATTGCAAAAAAAAAAAAAAAAAAAAAAAAACGGAAGAAAGAAAGAAAGAAAAGAAAGAGTGAAAACCGTCTTGGTTCAGAGCCGGAGTTCTGCAGCAGAAACCTTATTTTCCATTTGCACGGCAATAAGAACTTCTTTTTTTTTACTTTAACAGAGGAATGTTACATTTGCAAGGGCCCATAAAACACACTGTCCATAACCATCTGTCTCAGTGACTCCTGATTAAAAAAAAGTAGGAGCCGCACCGCGTTTCTTGTCCCAGGCGGCCAACGCGAGGCCTCAGAAAGCATAAGCTGCTTCCTCAGACACAAAGTGCAGCTGGTTAATCAGGATAAGATGAGGCCACGAGGAAGCACTTGGGTTTCACGGGACTCTTCTTAGAATAGACGCTGCACTCGCTCACAAACACTCCACCGACCTACAGACACAAACACTCCGTGTGAAGTTCTCCCATGGGTGTCCACAGTCAATCGGGTCATGAGACAGACACCAGGATTCGCTACGGTTAGCTGGCTTTTTGTGATGTTTCTCCAACATATCCAAAGATGAAAAAAGATGGATTATTTTTTTCAGCCTTTAAATACAAATATATACTTTAAAAAAAAAATCTCACAAATGTGTATGTACAATAAAACAGAGCGAAGGTCTCTGGTGGGTCCAGAACACAGGAGTGAGTTTGTGAAAAGCCCGTCACACTGTGGTTTCGCCCTGCTTGCTGTTGGTCAGTCTCGTGTAAAACCTCCGCCATGAGTTCAGGGTCTTACCAGACCAGATCCAGAAGCCGGAAGTGATTCCCACTATGAGCGTCATGAGATACTTGATCATGAAGACGGTGAAGTCCGGGCTCATGTTGGGGTGGTTCTGGATGGGGCAAGGCACGGCGTACGTCTTACACGACTGGCTGACCCACGTCCTTTCCCACTGCTCGCGGAAGGCCTGCTCGTAGAAGTAGCAGGCGATGACGATGGTGGCCGGCACGGTGTAGAGCACGCTGAAGATCCCGATCCGCACCATCAGCTTCTCCAGCTTCTCTGTCTTGGTGCCGTCGTGTTTCATGATGGTCCGGATGCGGAAGAGGGACACGAATCCGGCCAGGAGGAAGGAAGTCCCGATGAACAGGTAGACGAAGAGAGGCGCCAGGACGAAGCCTCGGAGGGCGTCCACGCTGTTGATGCCCACAAAACAGACCCCGCTCAGCACGTCTCCGTCCACCTGGCCAACTGCCAGGATGGTGATGGTCTTTATGGCGGGAACGGCCCAGGCTGCGAGGTGGAAGTACTGGGAGTTAGCCTCGATAGCTTCGTGGCCCCACTTCATCCCGGCCGCCAGGAACCAGGTGAGGGCCAGGATGACCCACCAGATGGAGCTGGCCATGCTGAAGAAGTAGAGCATCATGAAGAGGATGGTGCAGCCCTCCTTCTTGGTGCCCTGCACCACAGTCCTCATTTCTTTCTCAAAGCGATCATTGCAAACCACCTTGTCCTCCAGTAGGAATCCAGCAATATAGGCGATGGACACCATGGTGTAGCAGCCAGACAGGAAGACTATGGGCCGCTCTGGGTAGCTGAAGCGCTTCATATCCACCAGGTAGGTCAGCACCGTGAACAGAGTGGAGGCGCAGCACAGGATCGACCAGATTCCGATCCAAATACGAGCAAATTTCAGCTCCTCCTCGCTGAAGTACATCATCCCATGAGACTTCTTCAGCTCGCACGGGGCGCCGCAGTTCTCCTGCCCCAAGAAGCGGTAGTTCAGGTAGGGGGGGACTACGAGGGGCCCCGGACACCTGAACTGACCGTGCGTGGGCTCGGGCGGGGAGCGCGCGGTGGGGTAGTGCCCGGGCCCCTCCGGCTCCGCGCGGTCCGACATGTTCTGGCCCACGCACAGCTCGCCCGCGCCGTGCACCGGGAACTTCTCGCACGCGAGGCTGTCGGGCCACTGGAAGCCGAACTTGTTCATCAGCGCCTCGCAGCCCTGCCGAGCGCGCTCACACAGAGAGCGGCACGGGGGCAGCGCCTGCTCCAGCACCGTGCACACGGGTGCGTACATGGAGCAGAGGAAGAACTTTAAATCCGGGGAGCACTGCACTTTCACCAGGGGGTAGAACTGGTGGACTTCCAGTCCCGCGTCTTCCTGGTTCGTGTGGCCCAGCAGGTTCGGCATGATGGTCTCGTTGTATGCTATGTCCGTGCACAGCGGGATGGAGATCGGCTGGCAGAATCCGTGTTCCGGGATAGACATTCCTCGGTCTCCGTACTGAGCGTTGACCCTGAAGGAGGCGGACAGGATGAAGGGCAGCAGAGAGACCGCCGTGCGGAGCAGTCCGTGCAGCAGCATTGCGAGGAAGGATCCACAGCACGACTTTCTGTTTGTTGGGAATAACTTGACGTTCCCTCAGCCTCAGCAGCTTCCCTGAGCGCTTCTTTGTTGCCGAGCTGAACGCAGCGTCTCCCCGCGGTTCTCCTGTCCCCGTCCCTCAGCTTCTCATCCCGCGGCGGGGGAGATAAACGGAACAAAAATCCGCGATCCCCAGCAGCAAACCCGAAACCTTCATTTAAAATCCTCTTTGGAGCCGAATGAAGAGGTTTCCCCTCCAACGCAGGAGCCTCAGTATTCCGTCTGCACAACACAGAGTCAGAGCGCCGGTCAAACCCTCTGCTTGCTCTCTCTCCTTCTCTATTTCTCTATTTCTCTCTCTATTTCTCTCTTTGCCTCCGTCTGGTTGGAGCCAAACGCACGTCAATGCATGTGCAACATCCACCGAGCCCCTTCAAAATAAAAGCTGTTTCACACCCAAGTCCTGCTAGATTTGATGGTTCTCTTTCTTATTAAGGATGTTCGCATCAGAAAGCAGTAACAGAAGTACTTATTTGAGCTTCATTTTAAAATGAAGCTCAAATAAGTAAAATACAACATAAGAAATTGAAAAATATACAGTTTCATAATATATACATATATATATATTATGTAGAAATTACAATTTTTGTGCAATTTTCTTTCCCAAAGCACACACACAAAATAATAATAATAAAAAGTTTGCAAATGTAATTGCATTCCAAAAGAAGCCGCTGATGCTTTTGACCATCATGACTATAGATGGCACTGTTTCTTCTGTACTGCTCAAAAAAAAAAAAAAAAAAAAAAAAAAAAAAAAAAAAATATATATATATATATATATATATATATATATATATATATATATATATATATATATATATATATATATATTTTTTTTTTTTTTTACTGCAAAACAAGCCTGTCTGTTGCTGTATTCTCATCTCAGTCTGTTCTTCTGGGATTTCTCTCATTGAGCTCAATTTCTCCCAACAGGAGGCAGAGTTGTGAACCATGACATCGATTTTCTGCGCAGTTTTAGAACGAAGCCGTTCAGTCTGTGTTGACTATTCTTCCAAATATTAAGCAATTAAAGTCGAGAAAGGAAAGCTTAAGACATTTTGTTAAGATTTCCTGGCTATGAGGTTGTTTATGGCGCATGCAGTTTTTGGTCAGCTTCATTGAGCCGATGCATTACATAATGTTACATGTTAGCAATACATAAAACATATACAACTTGAACAAGATGAGCATGAATAAATGAAAGGAAACATTTGGAGAAATAAATTAAAGTTCCTTAAGTTAGTCAAAGTTAATGTACAAGAACAAGCGTGTAACAGAAAGATCATATGGAAGAATGCTAGAAGATACTTTCCATCAGTGAGTTCCAAAATAAGACAACATAATGTTCTGTAGAAATAAGACTGTTACAGTAAATCAGTTCAAATGTTCCTAAAGCCAATGTTATTAGTTTGATGCAGCCAATAGTATCAGTCACCACATAAAATCTTTTAATTATTAAATTAATTTGATGCTTCTTTTAATTATTACATTCTCCACCCCCCACCCTATTAGATGTGTGCACAAAACTACACGCTGAGTCTCTGTAAACAAAAGCCATTCTCTTCACATGTACTTCCTGTTTACTTTTGTCTTACTTTCTCCAGCTTTACAGCTTCCTCTCTGTCTCCCTCTCTCTTTTTGTGTGCATGCCTTTTTTTACCATCTATCATTTTGTATATTAAATCCATCCATCCATATTTGATCTGACTGTATCCAGGATCTCATTGCTTCAGTCATGATTTGTGTCTCATGACTACAACTAAAGGTTGGAATGTAGACAGACTGGTACAGTGAGCTTCACTTTTTGGTTTCTTTACCAGAACATTACTGGAGTCCAGGCTCCAATTGCTCTTATCAGTCTCTCCTGCCATCACTTGGGAACCGGGCAAGGCCAGTTTATTCATACAGCAACATTCACACCTCAGGCAATCCAAAGTGTGTTACAGAAAATAAAAATAAATTATAAAAACATTACATTAAAGATGAAAATGTTCACAGTTCGTTAATCGGACGTTTTCCATCCTGATTTAAAGGAAGCAACAATTTCTCCTCCTCCTGAGCGTTTTCCGCACCCCCCGGCCAAAGTTCCGAAGCCTACAGGCGACGACCACAACGGAGAGGAGAGACCCAGAAAATAGAAACTTCACCTGTGTGGCTCTGGTCCAGGAACCAAGTAAGAAGGGTTCTACTGAGATCAAGTTCTCATATACTTCTGGTAACTCAGAAATGTGTTCTGGATCAAAACCAGTAGCGCTTTATAGGCCAATACAAAGCCTGTTCTTCTACACACCTGAGCCAGAGCAGATATTTTAAAACTGTTGTAATCGGATCCATTTTCCTGGTGTTGGTCAGAAGTCTAGCAGCAGCGCTTTGTTTGTATGCCTGATTAATTCTATACA
Organism: Poecilia reticulata; assembly: GCF_904066995.2. Lineage (NCBI taxonomy): Eukaryota > Metazoa > Chordata > Actinopteri > Cyprinodontiformes > Poeciliidae > Poecilia > Poecilia reticulata. The sequence continues at coordinate 34,085,684 of NC_088845.1, forward strand.
CACACCAATAAAAGGCAGTACTGCCTTTTACCAGTTTCTTATTTTCTGTCAAGCAATGGATCAGAAATACTTTCACGCCCCTCTAGTCACTCAGGTAATCACATGAACATACTGAGCTAGTCATGTCAGATCTTAACTCTACTGAAATTTGTTTTTTTCTCTGCCGTTGTTTTCTTCTCACTGTTACAAACTTCTCCAGCTCCATCAGCTGTCTACTGTGTTTTCACCAGTGTATAGTAGGCTCCTTCTTCTACTGGGTTTAACAGGCACCTGTTGGTTATTTTGAGCACTGCTGCCACCTATTGACTGGAGCCTTGTTGAATAGTCAAGCATGAAAAGACGATAAACTCTTCATTCATCTCACGCCTCCTCTGGGTTCCTCCCGGGAGCTACTCACAGAGTTTGCTGGAGTTCTGTCCCATTCCTCCTGACAGAACTGGCTTACCTCAGTCAGGTTTGTGGGTCGCCTCACTGCCACATGACTTTAAAGATCTACCTGCAACTGCTAGAGGACTGAGATCAGAGCTTGGTGGCCTCGCCAAACTGATGACTTTACTGTCATTAGGCCTCTTTACAGTCACCTGGACTGTATGTTGAAGACCAGTCTGCTTCTGAGCTATTACTCCTTGGCTGATGTCTTAGATGTTGCTTCAATATTTTCACATGATGTTCTTTTCTCACGATGCCATCTATTTTATGAAGTGCTCCTGCAGCAAAACAGCCCCACGGGATGATGCTGCCACTCCCATTATTTACAGTTAGGATGGCACAAACATCCCCTTTTCCTCCAAATGTAACCACAGTCATGATGGCCAAAACAGTTCAATTTTAGTTTCAACACAGGATATGTCTCCAAAAATCAAGATCTTTGTCAGTGTGTAAGTCTGCAAACTGTAAGTTGGCTTTCCAGGTCTTTTTTTTAATTTGCAGTAAGCTTTCCTCCTGCCTAAATGACCTTTCAGTCCATGTCAGTACATTTCACATTTGGATAACAAATGATGTGAAGACTACAGTCTTCACATCATCTTCACATCATCTGTTCTGGGGTCAATCTGCACATTTTGGACCAAAAGACATTAATCTTTTGGTCTCCTTCCTGATTATTTGGTTTTTGGACAACCCCATCATGCCCATCCTGCTTGAACAGAAGAACACAGCAACTTGAATCATCTGCAAACTGTTACAAGGATCAACCAGACTAGAGCAGCTCCATGACTCATCCTGATATCTTGGCTTAATTTCTTTTGAAACACACACCTGAAACACACCAGAAAGCAGTGTGTTCCAGGTGTGGCCTTAAAAATGTTCTTGCTAAGTTTTCTGGCATTTAGCAAAGAAGAAGAATTCGGTAATTCTAACTGACCTAAAAAAGAGAAGCTTGTTCTGATTTAACTTCAGATGGCGAGAGAACGACGTGTCTGTGTCTTTTTATTTTGTGTATGTAAATATTTGGTTTCAACTATACATACAAACCAGTGTGCACATTTAGAATGAGTTTAGTCACAACTTAGTAACAAGCTCTATCAGAAATGACATAGTGATTTAAAACAAATATTGTGTTATTTTCAGAATAACAGTTTATACGAGAGATGTTAAAGGAGGGATAAGTGTTATAGGTAAACTTAACAGCGCGTTCCAATAGGCAGCAGTTGCCCTGGTACCCTTTGAAATTTTCCAGTTGGGAATTTTCCACTGAAGCAAGGAAGGCGTGCAGGACGGCTGCACTGCTCACAGCTCAACCCAGTGTGAGAGCTCCTGTCTGTCACTTTAAGATCATGATGCCATTTCATGTAATGAGCTTTTGCACCAGGATACTCAGAACCAAAGAAAAATCAGACAAAGGATGGAGAATGCATGAGTCTATTCATGCACAGAGAAAAGAAGAACCACACCTTCATCTGTGTGCCAGAGTCAGAGGAGAGCTGCATACTAACAGAGGAATGCTAGTTTTTACTTGGACTCCACATGTAGAGGAGATGCAGCCTAACCTGTGTCATTAACACCAGCTGGGCTCTGTCAGAGGGATCACAGCTACATGATGGCCTACATGTAAGGAGTGATGTGCAGATTTCAGAGAAATATTTGTACCTTTACTAATGTCTATAATGTACCTGTTATCAAATGTTTTAATCTCTTTGTTTTTCCTTTCTATAGAAAGTACTCCTGGTCCTGTTTTTTTGTTTTTTGTTGTTTTTCTGTTTCCTTTTGTTGTTCTGAACCAAAAGTGACACAGGGCAGTTCATTATGAGCCTGGTTCTGATGGAGGTTTCTTTATCTTAACTAAGTTTGTTCCATTCCACTGTCGTCCCGTTTACTGAGACTGAGGGGTTACTGAAGCGAACAACGCAACGCAGTCAGCTGGACTTCCTTAGACATCTGGCTTACGTCGTGCATGTGGAAACGTCTCCATCAAGTGGAAACGTCTCCATCAAGTGGAAACGTCTCCATCAAGTGGAAACGTCTCCATCAAGACGTCTTTTAATGTCCAAATGAAACTGAAAAGGCAAATGTGGGAAGCTGTCTTATTAAAAATGTATAAGAGACATTTATGTCATATTTCAACGCACAAAAGATGTCGGCATGAAGGTGTCTGTTGGTGTCTGAAAGAAATGGTCACTGAAGATGAACAGAAAAGACAGATTTTCTAGCCACTTCATTTATAGCCAATCAGTCCATCAATGGTTTTATAAAATGTCTCTTCGTTCAGTTTGATGACTTCACTTATAAATAAATGTGCAATAAATAAATAAATAAATAAATAAATAAATAAATAAATAAATAAAGATGATGTGCTGGAAAATTATAAATGGAGAAGTTTAAACAGATGCACAGTTTAGATGATACCGTCTTCATCTCATTGATTTGAACACTTCTTTTTTTATGATTGCCCAACATTCAACTTCACTGAGAAATCAAAACCAATGCTAATGTGTGTTAGTTTGTATTTATCAGCTGGGTTACACTGGGTCCACACAGGGTTAACATTAACTATACGGGTCCAAATACATTCATACTGCACAGAGCCAGACCACATTCAAATCCCAGTGATACGTGAAGCTAGTAGATGTTCCTTGAAGCATGAAGAGGATTTGTTTGAAAACATTTTCTGGACTGTCCAACAGTCAAAACAGAGACGTAGAGAGGCAAAAAAATCAAAGTTGTAGATCTACACAAATTTTATAAATTCTTTTTTTGGACCACTTCTAAACAGCTGCAGATTTGAAAATCCTCAACTATACATGAGGATGACTAATTTAAATATGATCACACTCTGTCAAGCTTTGATAATGAATTAGATGATGACCTAAGTTGGATTGGAGAACTGGATAAAACCGTTTGTCCTGTAAAGTACATTGTGCTGATAGTGTGCTGTGAGTCAAAGCTGTATAAATAAGTGGACTGAATACTGCCATGTCATTAAATACAGGGTTTTTGTTCAAAATGATGACTCAAACCATCGTGAACATGCTGCTTTTAGATTGGAAACCTGTCATTGCAGTCAGGCCCATCTGACATTATTAATGAGCAGTAAAACGGGTTCTGTTTGTGCTGAAAACAGACCTCATGGAAGTAACCCCACCCAGATTAATAGCATTGTGCGCTGCCAATAAACATTTTCTTCCTTCTCATGAAACAGAGCAACATGGCCCTTTCTACACATAAAGGCCCCTTCAGTCAAGTTTCACATCCATTGGGCTTTGTTTTTCATTGCTCACTTTAAAGAAGAAAAGCTTAAAAAATCTAATCATTTATAGCCCTGGCAGACTTTGACGCTAAAGTTTGTCAGTGGTGTGAAACGAGATGGGTAAATAAATCATGTGAATGGAGCACCAGTTTAGGTGAAAAACGTTTTAATTTAATTTCTAATCAAAACAGCATGTCAAATTATTCACACCCTTCTTGAAAATCAAAGAAAAATCTTTATTGGCATTTCAACAATCAAACGCTGAAATCCTCTTCTTGCTGAGCCGATTTTCACATTTTTCTCTGGTATTCATACATTTAGCTCCTAACCTTTTGCTCCGACCACAGATTCTTTTCCATTTTTGGAATTCCAAAAGGCCAATATTATTCTCAAGTCAACAAAATACATGATGGTCAAGTTCAGATAACTTTAAAAATGTCTCATCTAATCTCTTTGTGCAGAAACTTTAAATCTTTTCAAAATAAAAGTCTGAATTCATAAGACCCTTGAAGAATTTTATTTCAGGTAAACAACATTAAACATTTACAGAAGGACATTACATCTTCCATAATAACATTACATAGAGGTTGTAACAAATAATGCAACAGCTATCCTAAAGTATACAATATTATTTCACCCCATAAAGTGATTGGCGACTCCAAACCACTTGTGAAAAGGATGTTTTTGTTCGGTTTTTCAGTGCAGCGTAGAAAAGAAAAGCAAACTGCAAAAGAAGCTTCACATTAAAATCTTGCAAACACAGATTTATTGATGAGCACAGCCAGGATGCATGTCAGAGCCAATCTACATGTTTATTATAGTCAAACCACTTATGTCCACGTGATAAATGCCAAAAATAGAGGCCTTTCATATATATATTTATAGAAATATGCGTTATCATACATGACGTTTCATTAGCGCTAAGGAGACTCTTCCAACCCTGTTTACCACCATAAGCTAAGCTTCCACCTTTGACGTTTCCGGTGATATTTCATTTTGCAGTCACAGTGTTAAATATGCAATACCACCCTTTTCACTGGACCTTCTACAAAATGTATGAAGAACATTCCTGTTTGAACAGAGTTTCAACTCTGCCCACATGGGACTTGAAAAGTTTTACAGCAAACTGCAGGCTGCAGAAGCTCCGGGAAACAGTTGGGGGGAGTTACGAAGCAACGCGCAGCACATGGAGAACGTGCTCACACAGGGAGCAACATAGCAAAAATAATTATTCTTGGCTAATACTGCCTGCAATCCCTAAAGCCACTCCAGGCTGGGCAATCTTAGCGCAGCTCGATGGTATTAACCCTCTTCTGTCACGCTGCTTTAGTGGCATTACCCACCGCCTCTCCTCCCCTTTTTCCTGCTGCACAATCACAGCCTGCAGGTGACACTGAAAAGCTGAAAGATAACTTCAAGTAGAGCAGTTCTACCAGCTCCCCTCTGTCCATGTAAGGGTTCACATCCAGGGATGAGATTTACATTTGTGAGGAAGCCGGCATGCTCTGCATCCAGCCGAGCGAGAGGGCATGAATATTTATGCGTTTATCATTTAGGGAAAGCCAGAGAGTAAAGTGACCATACAGGCAATTTTTATTTAAAGTGCATTTTTTAAAATGCTGCTGGGTAAGTTAAGCCCATCATCCTTTTTTTTTTTTTTAATCTTTTTTAAACCTCAGAGGTTCGACTGTGGTTGGAAAAGCTGGACTGGAAGGGAGTCACAATAAAATGTGTAAGTGCCTCATAACACCATCATTTCCCTGTTATTGGTTGGATATTCCGACCTGTATGCAGTACTTGGATGTCATTTACAGGAGAAACAGCAGTTGCTGTAATCAACTTTACAAGCAACAGTCTGAGTCCCAAAATTTATTCCCAACAACTCCAGTTCAGCGCTACAAATGTCAAACTAAAAAAAGAAAACAGGTAAAGTTATTAAGTGGAAAATGGCTTGTTTGGGCTTTTATTTCTGGTGTGAAAATGTGAGAAGGTTCAGGTTTCCCCATTTATTCTCTGTTTAGCAGCCTGTTACTGGATCAATATTGAGTGGGTCTGAAAAAACCCCATTATGCAACGTTTTTTCACACCTGTGATACATTTGACTTAACTTCTATTTTTAAAAATCCTCTAGTTGAAGTCAGAAACAAACAAACATGTTGTTACTTTAAGTGTATCACTACAGGTTTGGACAAACTTTTCTAAATGATTATTTTTTGGTTGTTGCTATTATGAATTCATGGACTGTATTATTGCCATACAAGGGCACATATGCTAGTAGGGATGGGCCATAAGTATTTTTCTATTTATTTTGAATGCTACGTACCAATTATCAAACAGACTTTACTTCACTATACTGACATTACCACCAACTTACTGTTTCCACTAAGGTAGAGCCAGAATGGAGGGTATGTCAGTGATTTTAGTCTGAGACCTTGACCTGATCACAGCAGATAGACCAATAAATAAGGCTCTTCTGCATCATTATAGACTCTTGGTTAGTTTATCCATCTGATGCTGCACCCTCCCATCACCCAGGAAGGAAGGAGACTGTGACATTTGGTTTAATACCAAAGCATGTCATTAGCTATCTTTGGGATATCATACTTAAAAACACAGCAGTGGTTTGGATGGAGAGAACTTTTTACTGCAACAGTTGCATTAAGTAACCTTTTAGAAAAAAAAAATCAGTTTTAGTGCATTGAAAGTGGCGTTGAAAGTAAACTACCCTGTAGCTGGAACTGCAGACGCTGCAGAGCAGTTTCTACTGTTAGGTAAAACAGCTGTATTACATGGAATTGTGTGTATGTGTGTGTACTTGTTTAGCTATCATATTTATGACCATTTCTGGCATATTTACTAACCTTTTGAAGATTAATGGGCCTCATGGGGACCAAAGCCCAGTCCTAATATGGAGGACCTGTTGTTTAGGGTTAGGGGTTAGCAGTGTGATGTGAATTAGGTTTTGGTTTGGGAAAATGTCTGGGTTAGGTTTATATGCAGTTACTTAAATGAATGGAAGTCAATACAAAGTCCTAATATGGGTTGAAATACAAACTTGAGTGTGTGCATGTTATTGTGTGTGTGTGTGTGTTTGTCTTAGAGAGGAATAGGAATAACTTCTACAGTATCCATTTGTCCGTGGCTTTAGATTTGCAGCCTCATGTTCTCGGCTGTTCAACAGTGCAGGACCGTTATTATTGTCTCACTTGTTCTGAAACGGACTAGTAAGAAGGAAGCCATTAGTTTGATAGTACTTCACAATTATTACCAAACAACTACTCTGTGATATTCAAATATCTTTACACAAAAAGAAAAAAAAAGAAATCTTAGCAATAGAAAAACTCATTTTAAACATATTTGCAAATTATGTTACTTTATATAGCTGAGTTTGTTCAGTAGAAAGTTCCAAAACATCCAGGAAAATATGCAAAGTTTTGGGGGAAGACATCTCATCTCAACAGCCTCAGGAGAGAGTATGTTGGTGGTCTAGGGACGAGTCAAAGTTATGCACAACCTTCGCAGCACAGGCTGCACATAGACCCATCCTTCACACATTTACTTTGTCAAAGAAAACTCTGGTGTAGTCACAAATCTTGACTCAGGAACAAACTGACATAGGTTTCAATATGGATTGATCAAATTTTTTGGCAACTTGGAAGATGGATTTTTCAGAACTGGGTCAAAACATACAGTGAAGCTTTCCAGCCTATTGCCTTGCTGCTTTGTCTATATGTACATTAGCTCATATTCTCAGATGGAAGCACTGACACTTATATTGCCCATGTTTGTTATGCTCAAACCTATGTTTCCTCCAGAGCCGTTGTGGTCCATTGGAGTATTGCGTCTAAAAGCACTTTATGCTGTCCCTTCATCATCAATAGGTTCAACACAGATTGTTCAGGAGAAGCTTTTAGGTTGCAACATCAAGATCTGGTTCCATCATGGAGGTCCACTGACGCTGCCCAACCCAATGATAGTGTCCCATTTAGAAATATTAGACTGCAGGAGCCTCATGTTCAAAGGTTGCAGATGATTGTCTATAAATTGAATAGAGAAGCATCAATATTTGAGGACAGTGGAAACATCATGGCTGCTGTGGGAGTTTCTACAGATGATAGGCTATTAGTGAGAAAGCATGCTGTACGAAGTACCTTGAACTCCACTGGCTTTATTATTATTATTATTATTATTATTATTATTATTATTATTATTATTATTATTATTATTATTATTATTATTTTAAAGGCTATGGTAAACAGCACAGTGTGAATTTAATATTGGGACATTTCAGTTTATTACTTTAATATTATGCTCATTGAGCCTCGGTGCACCAAACATTTTGTATTAATTGAATCATCAGCAATTTGACTGAGTGATTATTTCATTTGTTTGAAGGTTAAATGAAACATCAGAACATCCTACAAACTCACAAAAACTGACCTGAAACATTATTATATATGTACAGATGTAAAAACTACTATAAACTGTTTCAAAAAACACCCTCAGGTCACATTAGATTGAACTAAATCATCTTTTAATTCCATAGGCTGCCTTCTTGATATTGTCAAAAAGCAATAACTTTTAAATTGTTAGGATTAAAAGCTGAAAATATGAACATTTAATTGCATGTCAAAAGAACAACCTGTTTTTCTTCTAAGAGTAGTTCAATCCAGTTTTACTTAAATCTTGTACAAAGATTTTGGAGTTGCTTGTAGTTTTGAATTCCAGGAGAGGACAAGCCAAACATCCAACAACCTGCCTGCTATCTGCTCAGAGAGTGAGCCGCTGATTGTCTTTTCCAGTCAACAGAGACAAGGCTGAGGGAACCACAGCCGAAATCACAGATGGTTCCAAGAAACTTAACAACATTTAACCCAAAATGGAGGTAACCTGTTCTTTCTCATGATAAGGCTGTTTTCTGACTCCCCATCATCAGGCTGCCCCCTTTGGAGCGCTGACATGGATTCTTCTGAGCTTCCTTCAGACTGCAGATACATACTTAGAAATCTAAATTATGCCATGAGTTGAACCTATCAGAGAGACAGAGTGAGGATAGAATGATGATTTTTAAAATACATCATGCTAAAGCTTTAGCAGAGACATTTATCCAACCTAATCCTTGTTATTTCACATCCCTACATCTCCGAGTGCCTCTTGTGTTTACAGCAGTTGTGTCAGCTTCAACCTTTCCCTCCGCACATCCTGCCTTCATTTACAATAACACTGTGCGATACTGTTACTGTAACAGGTATTCAATATTAACAGGTTTGGCAAATCAACCTGTTAATCGTTACTATCATTACTTGTCCAATCTGTGCTTTTTTGTGCATCTACCTTATTAAAAAGAATCTCCAAATACCCTTTTTTTCAATAAAGAAATAGTTTTTGATAATTCCACCTGCAGGGTAAATTTTTAACTACAGTGGATTCCCAGCTATTTTCACTTGTGTATTTGCTAAATTCAGAATTTTTCTTTGGAAGTATTCACATATTTTTCCATAGAGACTACCTAATAATAATAATAATAATAATAAAAAAACAAATTAGGAAGTTAAAATAACTTGGTTCAATGCTACCTGACACTATTGGCTAGCATTTGTAAACCGGCCAATCCAGGAGCGCCATTTATTTTCCCAATTATGCCAAAGAGTAAAGATAAGTAAGATTGTTGTTGATAGCTTCTGCGTTAGAACTAAGATGGCTTCCACTGTGTGCATAAATGAACATTAAGATATATGTGGTGTTTGAATGATAAAAAGAGGCAGATATAAGGCTTTTCAGAAAGACTCTCTATTTGTGGATTTCATCTGTTTGTGAGCGGGTGTGGTTCCTAACCCCTGCAAATACCGGGGTCCTCTGTTTTTGGTTCAGCAGGAAATCTGTGCAACTCTTTGTACATGAGACCACATGTTTTTATGTTCTTTTATTTGGAAGAGTTGGGCAGCTTTATCAGCTTCCTTAAAGAAACTAGCCAAGTCTTTTTCCATTTGATATTGACATGCATGATGTAGAGCAAAAAATAAACAACAACAAACAAACAAACAAACAGCAAAGCTAAATGTTTTAGGATAATTCCCTTTTTTTACAGCTGTTACTCTCTCCCTAACTGCCGGCAACCTTTGAAAAAGAGCTTTTTTTTCCAAAATATTAACCACAGAGACAAAAGTGATTCATAACATCACCAGGAAATGGGTACATTTTACAGCAACTGGGCTCGATCTGAAATATGAAGAATGAAGGACCTCCAACATGGCTGCCAGGGGACGAGTTGCATCACTTTAAAGCTCTCATCATCATCATCATCATCATCATCTTGTTTATTGTTTTTTTTCCCTCTAAAAGTCCACAAATCAGAGCTGAACTGGACAGAAATGAATCAGAATCCTAAGGACTTCCTGTGGTCTTCAGCGTGATTGGACTGAGCCTCCTGAATGTGTGTCTACAGGGAGAGCTTCCCTGGTGAGAGCCGTTCAGTGGTAACAAGCAATAATAATAAAACTGTCCTTTATATAGTTTCTAGATGATTACATCATACATACAAATATACATTCTTAAATAGGAGGCTAGTTACAAACACAAAACACAATATGTAGCGATAGTAAAGTTCTTTTGCTTCTACTGTGACAATGATATATGTGTTATTGGAACCTTATAAAAAGTAAACAAAACTTGCAAATAATAGTCTGAAGTCTTATGTACCATTCAAAATGCACACCTTTTCACTCACCTTCTGATGCATGCATACATCACACACACACACGCACACACACGCACACGCACACGCACACACACACACACACACACACACACACGCACACACACGCACACATACGCACACTCGCATACATTTTGTGAAGGTAATAAATAGAGAGCTGGGGGTCTCCTCGATGTCACCATCTTTATCTTCACCTTTTCTTTTTTCACAGCAGCCACCTGGAAACAGACAAAGATATGATACAGTGTGTCAGTAACACACTCCAAACCACTGACAGTCAGTGTGGAGAAAACACACACCACACATACTATAGTTTGTTCTCATGCTACTAAGGGTTTCACATGAGCTACCTGTCAACTTCTGCATCTGATGCAGAAATTCAAGTGGCCAGCTGACAGATAATCTGTGTAAAGTTTGATCTCCTCCACCTCCTCCCTCTGCTGTTGCAGTCTGAAGAAATGCTCTGCTCCTGACCAAAAACAACCAATCAGAGACAGGAGGAGGGTCTTAGTGTTGTCAGTCAATGCTGCTCAATGTCCTAATGGCAGAGACAACTTATTGTTCAAGGAAAACCATTGATCCGTTGACATAGGTAACCATCCTAACTAGCCTTAGCACTGGTGGCAGGCTATGTTGTGGTGAACCAGCAGAGAGCAAGAAGAGGGGATAAGCATGAGAGTGATTGACAGTGATAAGACCCTCCTCCTGGCTCTGATTGGATGTTTTGGACTCTGTGGGGTATTTCTGCAGTTAGTACTGGGAGAAAGCAAAGAACCTCAGTTTCTTTCCCAGACTATGTGTCTGTGGAAAAAGAAAAAAAATGTTTTTTTTTGTTTTGTTTTTTTAATAAAAGTTACATACTGCAGCTTAGCTGTTTATCCTTCTACTGCTCCCTTCTGCCAACACTTATGAACTAAAGACACAAATAACTCAATGCCTCTGTCTGAGAACAACAATAAATCATGGAAACGGTCAAAAAAAATGTTTTGTATACTGTTGGGACATAACAGCCTCCTGATTATCAACAGCTAATGCTATTTATAACCTTGCTAATATTTGACTGATTTAGCCATTAGTGAAAAAATGCTCTTGTTTATCTTTACTAACACCGTTTACATATCGCCCTGCATGACTGGACACTGCCAAAAGATATATTCATTAGACGCAAAAACATGTTAATTTCTAAAATAATTCATTTGCTGTTTGTTTTTTACTGGAAGAAAAGAAAAGAACACAGCAGCAAAACCAGAGCAGAGTTGTGATGTGGCAAAAAGAAGCAGGAAGTGGTCCAAGAGCGAACAGAGGATGAAGAAGAGAAGCAGGGAGTATAAGCAGGAGAAGAAGTTAAGGATGTCAAGCTGGTGAGAGTGAGGGATTGGGGGGTGGAGAGGATGAAGAGGATGAGCCAGAGAGGAACAAGAGAAGGAGTGATCAGAGGAAAAGGAGGAGGAGTAAGAGGTTGACGTAAAGGAGGGATCTGCAGATTAATAAATAATACCTTGCCTCTATCTGGTCTGTTTCCTTATCCCCTCTCCTTTCCCTTCTTCCCATCAGCCCCCCAAACTGTCTGAGGATTGGATTCTGCCAATCTTTGGTAGTCGGCTCTCTGCTAAGCAGTCTATTCCACATCAGGAATCCCAAAGATCTGGATGAGTGCTCCTGTAGTTTACCCACTCCACACATGAGCGTGTTTTACATAGGTGCATGTGACCATGAGAGAATGTGCTGCTAGTGTCCAAAGAATGTAGAGAGCAAACAAGAGGCAGAAGATTTTTCATTTGGAACAGGAAGAATCTGAGAAACCCCGAGTCTGTTAACGAGAATCTAGTTCAGTCCAACAGCCGACCAGTTTAGAAACTAGAACAAAAGCATTCATTTAAATGTATTTACATTTGTAATTCAGTAAAATATTTAAAACACAAATATATTCTATCAGAAGATGTTAATTCTGAAGGAAGTGAATCGACCTCTGACCTGATTTGGTTGGGAAGGTTTAAATATGCAGTCCAACTCTGGCACTAAAACAAAGCAGTTAACTGTGGTTCATCAAAAAACATGTCCCTGTTTAAACAAAGCAAATGCAGGGAGTGCACTACAACACAAAGCATTGTGGGTAAACAGAACCAAAACAAACCCAGATGTAATAGGATAGATGGGGGAAAAATGCCCCAAGTCAGCATAAGGATGTGGCATAAGTTCTGACATAAATATGGACAGATGAGAACATGGCACAGCCTCTGCTGTGAACTCATAGGAACAATGAAGTTTTCCAAATTATTAGCAGGAAAATGGAGGCTTTGGGATTGACCTGTACAGGAGAGCAGGGAAAAGACTCTGCTTAAGATCAGCGTTCAAGAGAAGTAAAGAACAAGTTTGCTAGGCATGAAGAACTTAAACTTCCCCAAGAAATGGAAGGAATTCATGAGTTTGTTTGAAGAACTGCATTCTGAATGCAAACTCAGACTGTGGAAAAATCCAATCTGTGTATTCAAAACATGACGGGTTTACCCTAACTCTAAAGATCCATCCATCCATCCATCCATCCATCCATCCATCCATCCATCCATCCATCCATCCATCCATCCATCCATCCATCCATCCATCCATCCATCCATCCATCCATCCATCCATCCATCGGAAACATCTGCACTCTCACCAACCTCCCCACACCTCCACTCCAAGAGCAGCAGCAGATGGATAGATAGTTCCTGTATTATCAAGTCCAGAATTTAACAGGTATGGGCTAAAGGTTAACAGGCTGCTGTCAAAACCAAGGCCTCTACAAGGGTGAGGAGATACAGAAAGTGTGTGTGAGTAAATGAATGTCATCAGCTCCCTCTCCACACTGTCACACACCCTGTAAAGCAACAAGGAGCTCCTTGTTTCAGAAGGATCTGTCGGACGAAACATAGATGAAGGCTTCCGCTTTTTCGAGTCAAAAAGCATTTATGGGGATAATGCATGGTGGAGTAGGAGGTTTATGCAGCATGGAGGCTCGAGTTTGGAAGCAGATGGAGTTGGTGGGTGGGTTTTGGGGTTTTACTGATGGCTGACCTACAATAGAGATGGAGTTCCTCTCATCCGCAGAAAGAAAATCTTTAAAAATCTCAGTGTAAAAGCACAACGTTACAACAAATCACACTAAAATGAAGCAATAATCTCTGTTTTAGAAATGTCTTGCCCAGCTGACTGACTCTCAGACAATACAGCTCTGTAAATGTTTGTCTCAAGGTTTAGTTATGGGATGGACCATTCTCATGAGACATCCAGCATTTAATTATCGCTCTACCCAATTAGAACCCAATCTTTCTTCAGAGCTATCAGTCACTGCAATCAGGTTCTTTTACTTCCGAACCACATAAAGGTTAACTTGTTTTCCTTGTGAGAATCATTTATATTATGTTGAACTGAAAGAAAGACGGAGCAGAGCAGAGGTCATAAACACTTTACATTCTTTGGTTGACACAAGTTTAAATTTAGGTAGTCCACTTACTCTGACCACTCAGTGTCTCGTGGATAAGAGTTTAAACATGGATGGAAAGATGGAGCATTCCAAGAATAAATATATGAGGAAAAAAATCATCATCCAGAATTTAGAAAATATCACAGCCTGCCAAAATTCAGATTGTTTTAATGGCTCATAAAAGCACCATCAGCAGAAAAAAGTTAGAAGTAATCTCCTCCCAACATGGTGGATGTTATAGCTATAGTTTTCGTCATCTGTTTGAAGTTTGCAGATACTTTGCACTAGTTTAAACTGTTTAACAAACAGGATCTTAAGAATGTTAATATCTAGACTCATTCAGCACCTTGATCCTTTTCTTTTTTAGACATTTTGTTGGAAACTACAGCCTTGCTGCTTGCATGGCTCATTTACAGAAAATCTCATGATCAACTTTGTCTTGCCAGGTGCATAGGTTCTGTGGCTGTAAAGCAGCTCAAATGCTTCAAGTTTGGATATATATTTGTTGTGAAATACTTTTTTTTACCTTTCACTTCAAATACTTGTAGCATTTGTAGTGATACTGTAGTGGGTGTATGTCTCCACTTCAGCTTCTGCCTGATAATACTTTCGCTTATTAACTCTTCAAACTCAGACACATCATTCTGGACTTACCACACATTTCAAAACCTGATGTGTTTTTCTGGCATGGTGTAGCGTATGTCCTAATGCTTCATAAAGATGTGCAGTCTGTAAATACTGACTGCACAAGCAGTCAGTATTGTGCAGTCAGTTGCTAAATTAGCTTTTTAAAAGCTAATGTAGCAACTGTGGCTCTGATTGTTCTGCAATCTGAAAACTGTGACTTCAGTTCCAGGTGCTTCCTGACAAATGTTGATGTGCCTCTAAGCAAGGCATCTTACACCATGCTGCCAGACGTTAAGTGATCTGTGTATCAGTGTATGATTGTGGCTCTAGTGTTTGTGGTCAGTAAGAACAGCAAATGTTCCATTTAAATTCAGACCATTTTAAGTTCCATTCCTTACCTTCACCTTCACCCCAAACCCTAAACCTTTGACCCCTGACCCTGCATTCTACCCACATCATGTCTGATCTTGTCTAAAGAGTCTGTGTGAGGTGTAGGCTGTCCCTACCTCACACAGAAAGCCAACTGTGAAAGTGTGCTGATGATGTCTTATGATAAGGCATCATCAGCCTTATCACTATACTCATAGTGTAGTGCTCTGAGTGAAGCACTACACTGCCAGGTCTCAGGCCTGAGTAAACATATCTTATTTAGAGTACCTGCCAACATTCCTTTTTGTTCAGCTTCGTCCTTGGACATCTGGCCTTGGACTTGACTTCAAAGCTATGTTTAAGAGTAATGCACTCTGCCACATCTCCAACAAACTCTGCACTGTCTCTGTGGTGTGTGCGGATGATGAAGGAGAGTTGGCACAAAGACACAGGAAATGCTCCAGTTAACTGAACTCCTTACATTTGTATCAGCTCAGTTATCAGTTATTAGCATTAAATAAAGCCAACAGTCGATCGTATTTGAGGATTTTTGCAGGAATAGAAACTGAAGTGTTAAAGTCCATCCCAAGAGAAAGACACAAAGTACCACTAAGGTTTGATAATCAGTAACTGGATTTAGAGTTTGAAACATTAAACAATGCCCTATTAACACCCTAACAGTGAGCTAGTTAGTTGGCTGACCGGATGTTTCCATTGGGTTGTTGGTTGGCTGACTGACTGAAAAACGATGAAAACTTCTTGATTCAGTGGTTGGTTGTTTGGCTGTTTAACGGGTTGAATGTGTTAAACTTGATGACTTGTTGGCTGGTTAGTTTATTTGGTTTACTGACTGATTTGTTGGGTGGTTGGTCCATAGTGGGTTGGTTGTTAAGATAGTTGGTTGACTTGTTGGCTGGTTGTTGGTAAGCTGATTGACTTGACTGCCCCGGAGCAGATGTGGCTATTATACCGTTGCTTGCCACCATCAGCATGTGAATGTGTGTGAATGGGTGAATGACTGAATGTAGCGTGAAGCACTTCGGAGTCCTCCACACTTGGTATAGCATGATGTAAGTACAGGCCATGTTCCATTTGCTTTTCTGGTTGACTCATTTTCAAGTTGAATGATTGCCTGTGAGCTGAGTAGTTGGAAGGGAAAGCCTAGTTTCAAACCCGTTTACTAAAAGTGTAGTAGCCGATGCGATTATTGAGTATTTTTGTATATCTACTAAGCAATGTTGCTGCAGAAAAAAGAAATCCACATCAATTTAGTTATAAAAAAGAAAATAAGCACTCAGCTCTACAGCTTGTGTGCTCTGTACTCAAACACAAACTCTTTCTGTGTTCTCTTGTCTCAGTTGCCTCGGTCTGAGCGTGAGCCTTTAAAGCGAGCGTAGACTCGATCAGAACTCAATGCTGCGCTGCATGTTCATGTGTTTCCTATTACCCTGCATACTGGCAACTTACCCCTTCTGTTCAGTTTCTCCAGAATCAATATTAATTGCTAAAATCACAAAATCCACTAAGTCTACAGACACACACACGCCTACATACGCACACAGACTCCTCCCACATTCCCCTCACCCTTCCACATACAAACACTAACTCAGCAGCATTTGCAACTGTAAATCTAATATTCAAATACATTCCTGCCAATGCTCTCTTTCACATTCTCGACCCACTGAGACTTGGCTCTTCAAGTGCAGGTGCAAATTATGATACACACATTCCTACGTGTGTCAAGGCTTCAGTGGATACACATCTGCTTGAGAGGCCCCTAAAATCTGAACACTGCAATCATCATGCAAAGCTGAGCAAAACTTCAGAGCTAAGGCTGGATGGACAAACTATGAGGGGCCGTTTAGGACGAAATCTGTTTTGTCTCTCACACACTACAAAAAACTCACACACA
Organism: Poecilia reticulata; assembly: GCF_904066995.2. Classification (NCBI taxonomy): domain Eukaryota; kingdom Metazoa; phylum Chordata; class Actinopteri; order Cyprinodontiformes; family Poeciliidae; genus Poecilia; species Poecilia reticulata. Next base: position 34,102,455 of record NC_088845.1, read on the forward strand.
CTCAAAAAATACTCAAATTGCGTATACACACTACTAAAATGTCACACACGCATACAAATTTTATCTTTCTCACACACACACACACATACACTGTACAAACATCTCGCCAGTGGTGGGAAGTAACGACTACATTTTCACTACATTTGTACAAAACTGTCGCGTTACTCGTTACATCCAAGTTGCGTTGTGCTTTTTTTCCGTTAAAATGTGAAGTTCAGGGACTTAAGGTGGCGCCGTAAAATCCAAGCAATAACGTGACTTAGTGTCTGTTGTCATCCATCGCCTCCACCTTTACTCGCACGCGGAGCTCCAAGACATGCGCAGTGGTTTCCTCTGAGCGGGAGGAGATGTCTGTCTAATCGTCAGTAATATAATAGCGTTGCATAAATCATAGATATGGCGACATGTAAAATAAGCAGCGCTTCGCTTTGACAGACGGTGGGGACTTCGTCCACCTTTTAGTATCACTTGGAAGGAAAGCTTAAAGAAAGGTAAGATCTGTGGACGTGTTGCTAGCAAAGCTAGCTGTACAGAGACGCATATGTTGCATCTGTGATGAAAAAAAAGTTGTCACTCATGCGTTGAATTATTGTGTGGAGGTGTTGACTGAGGTGTCGCAAATATGGGACAACGCTGTGACCAAAGTCTGCAATATAGTGATATGACATTCAGGAACAAACCAATTCTTCTGGATGGATCTTTACTGATTAAATTTATTTCAGCTCTAAGTATTTAATATCTACCTGTTTTATGGGAATATGGATCTTTCAGATCAATTTGAGAAGCAATTTCAAAAGGTAAAACTGAATTTTTTTGTGTCACATAGCGCTGGTGCTGGTCTTGACTTGGTCTCGGGTTCGGTGGTCTTGACTACAACTCTGCTACTGGCTCCTTGGTTGCCTGTCCTCTCCCACCCACCTTCTTTTCATCCCCTTTCTGTTGGATTTCTTTCAAAATAAAAGCCACTAGTGGCAAAAAAAAGGGAAGTTCATGTTATGTTAGGACAGGAGACAAGATGTTTCCATCCCTGAAATTATGATGCATAGAATCACATATCTAAATCTAAACTATGTTACAGAGTAAACACAAAAAACATGCTTTATCTGTGGCATTGTTCATTAAAATGGCACATTTCTAATGTATTAAAATTAAATACGATCGGTTCACTTAATGATATTGTATTAGGGATTCAGCAAGTACTTTTACTTTTATTACTTAAGTATTTTTAAAAGCCAGTATGTTTTTACTTTTACTTAAGTACAAATGTTAATGTGGTAGTTTTACTTTTACTTGAGTACATTTTTGTCTGTGTATTTGGACTTTTATTCTTTGAGTACTTTCTCCACCACTGCATCTCGCACACGGACACAGAAAATACTACAATTGCGCACATATACTATTCAAATATCACACACACAAACAATTTTTTTGTCTTACTCACAAGACTAAGATTGCACATATAAACTAATAAAATATAGACTCTTAATTTTCTATGTAAGAGACTCAGTTTTGTATGTGTGAGGGACATTTTTTGTGTGTGTGAGAGGTGTCACGGAAGAGGCGGGGCATAATTTGGAGATCAGACCGCCATGCCTTATACCACAGTGAAGTTAGCTTCAAGTTAGCTATTGGAGCTCCACATTGCAAGCGGCGTTTAGCTCAAGGTTAATCCGATTTATGAACGCTATTTTCGGTCAGCCGTTCTCTACTGCTCCCTCCTCAAGCGCTTGGAGGTTTGCCTAGGGCTTATTCCGGTTCTAAGGCCGTTTACTCCGGCTCTATAAGCAGTGGCGGAGCCAGAGGGGGGGCCAGGGGGGTCAGTGCCCCCCCTGTCATCTGATTGGCCCCCCTAGTGGCCCCCCCAGATGATTGACATGTAACAGCACCAGGTTATTCCTGTACATTATTTGGAATCATTCTAAGTCAACCTAATATCTAAAGAAGAAAAACAATAATAAATATATGATAAGAAAATGTATAAAACTTTATATAAGTCCATGTGACATAAATAAATAGATTTAGATCAGGCGCGATACCAGCCTCCTTTATACTCATAAAAACAAGCTGATATTCTTCTCCTGGGTGTTTCAGTTGTGCTGCGCTGTGGTGCAACTCAAAGGCTAAAGCACTTCATACCTGGTGGTGATGGTAAAACACCAATAAGTTATTTATTGATCCTCCGCAAAAAAGAGAAAAAACCGAAGAGGGGCCGACAATGTTCGTAGTTTGGAGCAGAGGTGGCGCTAGAGTTTTTTCGTTGTCCGTCAAAGAAAAAAATCATTTTATTTCCAATTTGTAGTCATTAAACGAAACATTTATTATTTCTCTGTTAGAACGTTTTTGAAATCAGGTAACATTTCACGAAATGACGTGATTAGAAGACGGCAGAACTCTGATCGTTTCCTGATCCCGCACTGACTTCCCTCAGCGGGAGAAAAACCCAGCAGAAGCGGATCAGCTCCGCTAAGCGCTCCAAAGCCTCTGGTCCCTTAAAGCGTCCAGATCAGAGATGATTCTCTGACAGATATTGTTCTTAGTCTGATTAATAATGAGCTCCACGATGTTCTCTGTGCGTAAAGTTGAAACTGTCTGCGCACCAACTGGTCAGCTGCGCTTGATCACAGTCTGGATAGAAACCAGCGAACTGCTCTCTGTTCTTATCAAGACGAGGTGAGGAGGGAATCTGACATATTAACTCAGTTAAGTTTTTACTGGTTTTGTTTTTAAAAATATTTTGTATATTTGGCGTTTGTCATCTCATGTGGGATTGATTGGAGTGTAACGGTGGAGCATTTACGAGCATTTATTGTCCAGTGCTCTGCGCTTGTTTCTGCCTAACGGATCTGCACTTTAATTTCTTTACTCTCTCAACAGTCAGCTGTTATTCCTCTACTTAAACTACAATAAGTAGATCACATTCTCTTTAGGTTTTCTCTGTGTGCTGCAAACACATTAAATGTAAACTCATTAGAAGCCCGAACCACCATCAGGCAAATAATTGTGGTCCGACCCGGACTATTGTTACCTGTCAAATTACCTGTCCAAGCAGAGCTTCCTAACCAAGGTGTCCATAACTCTTCAACACGCTGTCAGCTCCCTGTCAGAAAGACGCATTTAGTTCAGTGTCCATGAGATGATATTCAGAAAAGATATTTTATTTGATTGATTTTAGTTTCCTCTGCGATGAACTCTGCATAAGGTCTATCATGTCTCCATGTGCGCCAGTCTAAGGTGTTAATTATAACATGTCAAATGACAGAAGGGCTTAAGAAAATAACCAAATATTCAGTTTGATAGATAGATAGATAGATAGATAGATAGATAGATAGATAGATAGATAGATAGATAGATAGATATACACACACATTTTAAATTTTGCCCCCCCAGAGGTAGTCCTTGCCCCCCCTTGGCCCCCCCAACTTTAAAAGTCTAGCTCCGCCACTGTCTATAAGCCGGTTCTAAGGCCGCTTACTCCATCTATAACCCCGGCTATAAGGCCGCTTACTCCGGTTCAAACGCCGGTTATAAGGCCGCTTACTCCGGTTCAAACGCCGGCTATCCCGCCAGTTATAAGGCCGCCAACTTCGGCTCTATAAGCCGGTTCTAAGGCTGCTTACTCCATCTATAACCCCGGCTATAAGGCCGCTTACTCCGGTTCAAACGCCGGTTATAAGGCCGCTTACTCCGGTTCAAACGCCGGCTATACCGCCGGTTATAAGGCCACCAACTTTGGCTCTATAAGCCGGTTCTAAGGCTGCTTACTCCATCTATAACCCCGGCTATAAGGCCGCTTACTCCGGTTCAAACGCCGGTTCTAAGGCCGCTTACTCCGGTTCAAACGCCGGCTATACCGCCGGTTATAAGGCCGCTAACTTCGGCTCTATAACGCTGGTTCTAAGGCCGCTTACTCCGGCTGTAACGCCGGTTATAAGTCCGCTTACTTCGGTTGTAAAGCCGGAGAAGCGCCCTAAGTGAACCGACGACCCCTTGAGGAGGGAGCGGTAGAGAAAGGCTGGCCGAAATAAACGTTCATAAATCGGATTAACCTTGAGCTAAACGCCGCTTGCACTGTGGAGCTCCAATATCTAACTTGAAGCTAACTTCACTGTGGTATAACGCATGCGCGATCTGATCTCCAATTTATGCCCCGCCCCTTCCGTGACACCTCTCACATAGAAAATAACGAGTCTATATTTTATTAGTGTATATGTGCAATCTTAGTCTTGTGAGTAAGACAAAAAAATTGTTTGCGTGTGTGATATTTGAATAGTGTATGTGCACAATTGTAGTATTTTGCGTGTGCGACATGTTAGTACAGTGTGTGTGTGAGAAAGATAAAATTTGTATGCGTGTGACATTTTAGTAGTGTGTATGCGCAATTTGAGTATTTTTTGAGTGTGCGTGAGTTTTTTGTAGTGTGTGAGAGACAAAACATAGATTTTGTCCTAAACGGCCCCTCATAACAAACTGCTACTTTGAGTTAAATATCTGTGGCATGTAGTAGTATAATTGTGGACCTGCGGAATATGTGTTTCTAATATTGATGTTTCTCTCTCTCTTCTTAGGAGAGAAGCTTTATGAAGTGTTAAAAACTGCTTTAAAATGACAAGATTTTAATTAACAAATCAAAATGAGATGAAATTATTGGGGGGAAAACAACATTCAATCCATACCTTGTCATACCTGCTTATTCACTCACGGTTGCAACGAACCTGGTGACTGGGTGAGAGGTGAGGTACATTGTGGACAGGTCACCAGCCAATCACAATCCATAACATAAATGAAGTCCAATTACATTTGATTTTATTCATGTGGAAGGGTGTGATGGGGTGGAAATATAGTGAATGAGACTTATTCCTCCTGTGTGGTTCAGAGTGTATGTTTCCAGCAGATGTAGATTCTTGACTTCTCCTGGCTGTAGGCATGGAGAAGTTTAGTATCTTGATCTACCAGGGAAATCTACAAGCCAACAAAAAGTGTCATTTCACATAGAAGCTGTATAATTATTTCACATTTAAATATTTCAATAATGCTATGGCTGGTGTCATAAAGTGCTTTGCTCCTCGTACTGTAAGTAAATTTGAGTGTACAGTCAGTGATTGGTGGATTCAGAAGACTGGAGGCAACACATTGGTGGATGAGGCATGTAAGAGTCGCTGTAGTGAACTTGCTGCCATCCATCCTCTGCTCATTTCATTAATTTTAGCAGAAGAATGAGACATTTCTGTTATGACTGGGAACATGAGAGCATCCTTACAGCAAATAGAGAAAAAGAAGAGAAGCCTAAAAGAAAGCATCTTGATAACAGCCTGACAGCTCCTGTCAGGGCCTCTGATCAAGTATGGTAAGAGATACGGTGGATATTCAGAGAAAGTAACCTTTTCTTTGTGAGCCAAATGTAAAGAATAAATAAAAGTTTAGACAGAGTTAATATGATCTTATAGAAGGTGCCGCTGTGGAACACAGGATGCCTGTGAAAGCCGGTCTCTGTTGGTGAGGTATTCTGAACAGAGTGTAACTCTGCACAATCCAGGGCTTAATGTAAGTTATGGGTGTATTTTTTCAGACTTGAGTCCAAGGAAGACTCATGGTGTGTTATATGGAGCACTGTCAGATACTCTTTCAGCTGTTGCTACCTTACTCTACCCAGATGAGGCTGATCCACAGCACAGCGTTAGTCTTTCCTCCACGGTTTGGTGGAAAGATTACCAAACCATGAGTCTCACTTTGTTTCCTTCTGCTACAGCTGTTTTGCATCTCCTCTGATTAGTTCATGTGGTTACTTTGTCATTTTCCACCTCTGCCTAAGTATTTATGCTTGGGTTGTTAATTGTTTCTTGCTGGATTCTTCTGGTATTTTGCCTGTGTTCCATGACGTGCTCTTCTAGCGATTCCACACACACGCACACAAATGCACACACTCTAAAGTTCTCCTTATTTCATTCCTAAAGAACTCTGTTTTACCACAGTCAGTCTCTGCATGTGAGCCTTTATTGCTACGGTAAGATTTTTCTATATGGAAAAATCAGGTGAACATAAAATGATATGAAAAGTACTTCTTAACTCTTCTAAGTCCAAGTTTTAAAATGCCATTAAAAGCGGCATGTAGGTCTGTGAGATCAGATAACACACATCAGAAAGCAGTTAAGTCATAAACCTGCAAAATCACTCTGACCTGCATCTGGTGCCTCTTTAATCACAAATCTGGACAGTAATATCCTGGACTAGAGAGTTCTCAGAAATCATTAGTGATCTCTGTTGGTTCTCTGCTTTCCTCCAAACACACGACGGTTAAGTTTATTCATCTTCCTAAATCACTTGTTTGTGTGCATAGTATGGAGCTGAGACCTTAAAAATGTTCATTTTGATTAAGTATTTACTTATATTTTAACATTTAAAATCTTAAAACAATTAACTACCTCTTTTTTTAATATACAACAGTTCTTAGCCGGAACCTTTGCATTGTGTTTTTTCTACCTTTCTCTGACGCACAAGCGACATCCACAAACAGCGATGGACTATAAAAGTACTTCTCTTGGCCCTTCTCTTGGATCTATTACTATATCATTGTTAAACCACCTTATTTTATTACACAAACCATAAACAGAACACCACAGAATGATTCTCTCCCCCACAGACCTGATTAATAAATAAAACTCATCATTCAGAAGTTGTATTAGGTCACTGTCAGCAATTCCCTCATATTTAATCCGCCTGTTGCTTTCATGGTGTCCACAGTCAGCATCAGCTGCATTCAAGTCCACTCACACTTCAGATTAAGTTCCTCTACTATCTTGGTGTGTGTGTGTGTGTGTGACACACAAACGTCCCTGCATCACCTTCTTAGAAAGCTGTGGCTCATGCAAACATTTGCTCAAGAATTCAGTTTGCAACTTTTCTTTCAAACACCACATCCACTTTGCAGATGAAGAAATTTGGCAATTCTGAAGGAAGGAAAATAAACATCATAAAATATTCATACCCAGTTGAAGATTTTACAAATCCTAATTTACACCGATTAATATTTAATAAGGCTTGATGTATCTGAATGGAAGAGGTTTCTGAAGATTTGCAGGCACAACTACATTGGGGAATTTATTTAGTAAATAATGGAAAACGTACTGCAGTGGGAACATTATTCCCAAACTAACAATTAGAAATTATGATGACCATCTTAGATGGGATCACAGAAGGAAAACATTTTCCAAATATTTAATGTAGAAGCAAATTAAACACACTGCCTAGTTGTCTAGACATTTCAATCATGGGTGGAAATCGGAGTCGGAGGGGGTCCAACGCCCCACCTCCTAATCTTGGGAAAGTTTAGAATTACCCCCCAAAACAAATAATAAAAATGTTTTTTATTCAAACAAAGAAACAAAAAAGAAACAAAATAAATCAGTCATTCATCTAAGAAAAAAGTAAGGATAAATGTTTAGGTCCTCCCCCGCCATTGTTAGAACAATGGTTTAGTCCAATATGTAGGAGGAGCAACAACAGGCTCAGTCAGAGAGGAGCTAGCTGTGGCTGCAGCACAAACAAAAAACCCTCCAGTAAGTAAATACTTAAAGCATCAATGTTTGGATTCTTAACAGCAATGAACAGGCTGCCCCTGAATTTGAATTTTAGAAATTACACTCCCTTATTAATATATAGTCCAGTTAGCAAAACAACTTGCTGTAAAAGCTGGTTTTATATGCTATAATAACAGTAGGGATGTAATGTTATATTTGATTCAGTTTTGGGGGACACTGATTGGTACAGCAGGATAAAAAAAAACACATGATACATTTTTGTCTTCTTTAATTTCATGCAAAAAATAATCCTTTGAGAAACAGAACCTGACTGGGATCAGTTCTGGGACCTGCCTGGACAAGCTGCTGATTGACATCACAGACCCATCGTTTTATTAAGGCTTAATGGTATTAAAATGGATACAGTCCAACCCTACTGAGCATTCGCCAGTACTGAGGCATGAGGCTGCTTGAACCCCAGGGAGCAAATCCCCTCACTACACCAGAAAATGAGTGTGATGAATAGATTTGCCTTGCAGCCAAACTGTGACATGGTTGTATCTCCAGATGAAGGCCTGAGAGCCCAGTGGGCTGATCTAGGCAACGTGGGGACAAACAGCCTGCTGATATTAAGGTTAGTTGAAAACCAGCTTGGTTACATTCAAAGCTCATTTGAAAATCATGTAAGGGTTAAATTACACCATGATAGTGACGGGACTTATGGCTTCTTATTGCTTCCTTGAAGGGAATCGAATCTTCGGAGTCTGTTCACTTCAAAGAGCCGTTCAAATTTGAAAATGTAAATTTTTCTAAGAACAAGCTATTTTACCTGTCATATAATTATATTTGATTTGTTTTTGTGGGTTAAGTTTGCAAAAAAAGTTAAATTGCCTCTATTTAATAAGTAAAGTATGTTCTTGCAGAAAGAAATATGTATATATTTCACAAAATATACATTTAAACACATAAATGTCAAATAAACACAATAAAAGTGTTGTGAGTATTAAAAATGAATGTTTATTTTTCCAGGGGCTTTTGACAAGCAGAATTTTTCTCCAGCATTGTTTCCATTTGGATTCCAGTTTCAGCCAAGCTTGAACCAAGTAAACAATCAACATAAATTAAAGCAGCTCATTTCCATGATCACCATTCATCAGTCTGAGCCGCTATGCTTTTTGAAATAGGCCATCTAAGCATGTTAGCCTCCCTTCATATCAGAGTGTTGGGGCTGCTGTTAGTGGATGTGAAAGTGGTTTTATTGAGGCCTAAATGGCTGCATTTAGTGAGGAAATCAGCTTGAACACACTATTCTATTTCTGTACGTTCTCCTCTCTCTTTCTAATGGGATTATAGGCAAATAGAGACAGAGGGGGCATGGCACATAGAGCCAAGTTAGCTATTTAGAATGGGGGAGAGAACATGAGTTAGAATCTGCATTTTCTTGAATTCTGTCTGTTACAGTGCCACACAAGCACGCACACACACACACACACACACACACGCACGCACGCACGCACGCACGCACACACGCACACACACACACACACACGCACGCACATCTTTTAGGAGAGGGTCTGATACCTAGAGGGGTATGAATACTCTTATATGTGCAGTTTACAGAGGATGGGAATATATGGAGCTGGGCCTCAGAGGTTTAGTTAATTACGGCCAGCTGGGTCAGACTGGACCGGAGTTCAGCAGACAGGATTATCTGCCTCATACACAAGCAGGCACAGAGAGAAGACTGCATATTGTTCTTTACAATACCAAGGTAAGGTATATTGATAGTTAAATGCGAAAGTGGATTATCTATTTAAAACAATCCTGAAGTATGTCACACTACTGATTATGCCATCAGTAGCCACGTTTCTGTTGACCATATACTTGTGCGATTTGAAATATTAAAATTAAATTTGTCTAATGGAAACATGCAGATTTCAAAGCCGTCTCATTTCTCGATACGTTTTGGTGCTGACATAAGTTGGTGTTTTTGACCAAATTGAATTGGGTTTATTTCGCAAAACTGCAATAAAAATACTTTTTACACATTGTACGAGTCACATAATGAACTACTGGATGTTACCACTGGCACAAACCATGAAGAAGATGATGACAGGAAGTAGTTGGGGGATTATGGGAGGCCATGTTTAATGACTTATTGCGTGAACAAACATATTCCTGTGTGATTTTAATTTCTTACTAAATGGAAACACCACAATTGTGAAATGGCGTTTTTTGACATGGGAATATAGATAAAGTTTTGCATACATTTCTAATGGAAATGCAGCTACTACTGTATCTATTTAGGGCAAGAAATAACTATGGAACTAGTGCACCATGTTTATCTTGTTTGATAAGCATGTAACTAAGATCTGGATGTTAGATTGTTGCCTTTTCCAGAATTTGTCATTGCTTGAGATGGACCACTGCCTTGATTTTCTTAATAAATATCCGTAGAGGATCAGAAAGAGCACATACAGTTTTTGAATTTAAACAGCGACCTGTTATGACAATGAGGCATTTGACATTTGTAACCATCTTTATCAGTAAAGCACCAAATCAAGCTATAATTTACTGACTGAAAGCGCATAATTAAAGTAAGATTTACCTATCTTATCCATCACTGGCAACCGTACTGTTTGAAATTATGATGATGGTGTTGAGAAGTAATTTTCTTTTTGTCTAATTTTTGTGTGTATTTGGAATATGTCTATAAAAGTCTTCTGAGCTGAATAACAAATTTTCTTTTTATGATAATAAAAGGCAGATGTTAAAAGTTTATATTCATTCTGCTCCTTTTCATTCATGGTTCATTTTGGTTGTTACATGAAATATTCATATTTATTATTGAGTAAATGAAATAAAAACAAAAATCAAATGAAACGAATTAAATAACATAATATAACTTGTTCTCACTGGTATGAATATTTGCTTTTTTATTGTGTAGTCTAACTAGTCCATCCAATTTCCTCTTTGAAAATGTAAGCTCCCCCCCCCCGACTCCCTCTGCATGTGGGCAAACCTGACAAGGACTCTCCCTTGGTGTAAACAAGAGGGTAAAAAATAACTGTTGAATCTATTCATGCAATTATGAATTTCTTCCATTATTTTACACAAAAAAAGCAGAGATTTCCTCTTACACTCTCCTCATTAAGTCTTAGGAAAGAGCTGTGCAAAATGAGATGGGGACGGTCATTATAAGTCTATGTAATTAGGCAGTCTGACCCCCTCCTCCCCACCTGCTGTACGTCCCATAATCCATATTCAAATGCAGCCCTGGCAAAGAAGCACATGGCTTCACTCAGTTCAGCCTTCAGCTTATGGCTGTAGAAGCAGGTTTTTGGACTTGGAGGAACTTGGATAGCAGTGCTGCCATGTCAGTGCTGCACCTGGCTGACTTCCTGTGAGATCCAGTGGCAGCTAGGAGCCGTCATGAGCTCCACCCCCACTCAGAGAGCGCTCAGCGTGCCGCTGCTGTGCGGCCTCGGGTTTCCAATTCTGTGTGATGAAGATTTAGTTCAGCATCACCCCCTCTGGAGAACACTATTGTCAAGAGTATTAATTAGCCTATTTTGTGTAAGTATAACAATCTGCATAGTTTAGTTAATTTACGGGGCATGCATAAGAATGATGGAGGAGGACTGCAGAGGAGGATATCTGCTTGGGAAATTTGTTTCATATTTACATAATTATTTAGAAGCTCCTGTTGATGCTGAAGATGATTTTTTTTTCCTTTGGATTTAATTTATTCCAAAAAGCATGTGTTTGCTCAGGGATCGTGCACAGGGACTCAGCTGGTTAATCAAGCATATGTATAATTCATTTTCCAAGCATGAGGTCTGGCACTGAGGGGGCTGTGATGAGCATTTCTAAATGGAATATTTTCACTTTCTTCCTGTGAGTTAGAAGACAGAGATTCTATATCAATAGAGCCTAACTAAAGCAATATGCTGCAGCATTCAGCTGCGCTTCCTTATGTCTCCCACCTCCATCACCACACTCCAGCAGAGATGTCCTAAACAAAGTCTGAGACTGCTTTTACAAACAGTTAGACTGCTTTGACCTCTAAAGACACTAATGTTGCTTTCTGTCAGAGCAGGAGTCTGCAGCACCAGCATATACAAATGTAAACACAATGAAAAAGAAACGAAACTGAATGATGTCTGAGAACCTCTACTAAAAAACAACAAAAACCAAAAACCCAATTGCTGTGCAGTGCAGCACCATAAACTGGGCTTTTAGTGACAACAGCTTGTTGAGGCACTGCTACACCTTCAGTTCAGCATCAGCCTGAAATTAAAGGTGGGTTTAAATTTGCACATCCGAGCCAGATATAATAATATATTATGATATATTATTATATTATTGCATTATGTAACTTATAAAAAAATATATATATTTGTAATTGTCACCATGTTGTGACAGTATGAAACAGATACTGTGAAAAAATGAGCTCCTCTGCCTTCTGCCAGTGCTAATATAGAAACAACCAATCAGAGCTAGGAAGCAGGTCTTAGTTCAGTCAATCACAATCTTGTGTGGCGTGTGTTAAGGCTAGTTAGCTAAGGCTAATGTTAATGCTAATGCTAGTTAGCATAGCCACTGATTCGTTGTATCGCTGTGATGTAATCTGCCTTTTTTCAATATGAGTGAGATGAAGTCAAAGGAATCATAGATAAGAAATTATTCAAAGGAAATCTGGAATGTTTTAAGACACGTCTGACCTTTCAGTAAACACCAGACAAACTGAATAAATCACAGGGGCTCAGTTTTAACCTTATGAACCTTCAACTTCAGCATAATTCCATGAATTTGGAACATTCTGGATCTGAAAACGGTAATCTAAGATTTAATTTATCTGATAAGAATTTCAGCAGGGCAGCCGCATGGATGGAGGAGAATTTAGAGCATCCCAATTAAAAGCACTAACATTAGCACTGCATTGGCACAGGGGACGTAACAGGAAACCAAAACTCACATAAAACTTGTTTGAATTCCAGACAACAATGTTAAAGTTATCAAGATGAAATGACGATCAGATTTAAACAAGCAGCTGTCCTGCAGCTTGCAGTGCAGACCCACACCAACATGCTGCATCCCTCAAACTGCTTCATACCCATCAGGACAAAAGTAGGTCAGAGCTGAATGGATCATATGACACCACTATGAATATTACAGTCATGATGCTGATGTGTCTGTTTGTGTGTTAGAAGCTGGTATCAGGAACATTTAGGGGCTATTTGTGTCTGATGGGCCAGGCGGAGGGAAAGTGACGGAGAGTCGAGTTTGAATCCTTCTCAAGGTGTTAGGATTTACATAAAAGAAAATGCAGAATGTTTCCTCTCTGGGTGAGGAAGACAATGAAGCAAAGATACAGAGAAATAAGCTAACAAAACCATTAGAACTTCCTAGATGGAAATGGAATAAAAATGTGGGGCTTTTTTGGGATAAGGGGCTGCTGGGCTTTATCCTGAACAGGAGGAAGACGCTCCATCCTGCTGAGAACAGAGGCATGGCTCCGACTGGGTAAACAGCGTAAAGGGTTAATAAGCCTCCAAACAGCCACCGGTGCCGGGCTTTCCAGGAGTCCAGGCTGAGCCGGGCTGCTCCACCCCCTCCACACCTCCCAAACAGCACTCCTTTCTGCCCCAGAGTGCTGGGGCTTTAAGTCTGTCTCCCAGGTAACACACACAGTTGTTGACAGACAGGCAGACACACACACACACACATTCCTAATAACAGGCCCCGCGGTGCAGAGAGTGATGCAGGGCCTTGTTAGCCAACAACCAGCCGTGAAATCACTGCACCGTACTCCCACCACGATGAGTCAATCTATACCTCCTGTTTCCCCTTTGTTCAGGCCTTAAAGTGTGTGCGTGTGTGTGTGTGCTGAAGATGAGTGTGTTTGCTGGTTTTCCTCCAGGCCACGCAGAGCTCCATCTTTGACTAGGCTGGCTGCCTTTGTTTCCACTCCTCTACTGCTCTGTTCTGACACACCTCATGCTGTGCATCCTAAGCACAATAACAGAGGATTAAGTTCACTTGCCCGACTTTAAATGAGAAGATCTTCATTGTGTATGTCTCCGTAAACCTGCAGCTCGGCTCAGGTCGATCTAAAACAGCTGTTGATATGTACGACAAAAAGCTAATCATGTTCAAGTCAACAAGGAAACATCTTGACTTTGATCAACATGAGTTTAGTTGAATGTATTTACTTTGATTTCTTCAATGTCTAATTGCTTTGGTTAAAGTAACTTGATGTTATTTATTGTGTGAACCAACCTTGACACAGATTCACCAGTAAAATCCCCATGAATACCTGGAGAACGCATCCAATCTCTACAGAGCCAGTCATGAACCTTCCATAACCCAACACAAGAATTCTGTGATTTGGAACTTTTACATGAAGACTTGTTTCTGCTCTTCTTAATGAAGGCGTAACCACGCATGGTAGTGTCATGGTTCTTGCTTCGGTTTGTTACCATTTTGTGGATCCAAGTGGGGAATTTAAAAATTTGGCTTTAGAAAGCCCTTTTTTTCCCTTCGGTGAAATCTTGCAGAACAGTTTATATTTAGGCTAGAAAACACAAATAGAATTAGTTTTGCGTTGGTGGAAGTGTCAGTGCAAAACGGTATTAAATACACTAAGCATTTTCACCATGAAAATATGGTAATTCGTGGAATTATGCTGGTTGTGCTTTTTGTCTTGACTCTATTCAGAACATGCAGAAAAAGCTTTTCTACTCTGAAATAGATTTTTGATAGAGCTCCATTTGCCATGATGATATTAAGTATTTGTTCTTATCTTGTGGAGATGTTAGTTGTTTGTGGCAGCACTACTTATAGAGCTTTTAATATAACATTGGCTACTCAGTTGTTATTCATGCAGCAAATTCTAATACAATTTTTCATATTCCAAACAAGTAACACAGCAATAAAAATAAAATATATAGTTTATGTAAAAAATCTGATATAAAAAGATTGATGTAGTCAGAGTCAAACTAAAGAGTTATGTCTTAATAGTCAAGGAATTAACCACTTCAATCATTATCTCAAGCATTAATATATGACTGTTATGGCCTAGAAAAAGTACCAGCAACAAATGACAAGATCAAACTTCTTCTTTGCAGCAAAATGATTCAGTTCAACAGGTGTTGTATGGATGTTTTCACTGCCAAAATTTGAAAAACTTTTTATCCTCCTCACCTGTGGTGGCGCTGCACCGAGAACCACTGAAAGACACAATATGGAAACGTGTGAAGAAGACACTGAACATAACTTCCTTTGTCAGGAAATGTGGTAGTGTCAGATTTTAGAGGGTGGTAGGATTTGTTATTTGGTAAAACACAATGAGCCATTTTTCCTGCTAGCGCTATGCCCATGTGTTTGTTTTGAAACACATGGGTGTACAAGCACCCATGTGATTTGTACAATCACATGTGTGATTGTACACTGCTGTTAACTTCTTGATTTTGGAGCGGTCTCCGGTTCGCTTGACGTCCACATATCCATTCAAACTGCACCAGAGTTCACTTCAGAAGAAGTTTGCGTTTTTAGGCGAGCCAGATTTAGCTTCTTTGGTTCACATCAGAATTTGAATACACTTTCTCACCCAAATGAAACAGACTTTCTAGGCAAAGGAACTAGTGTTCAGTTAAAGTGGACTAAACAGGGGTGGTGTGAATGTATGCTTAAACTTAGACTGTGAAACTAAAGGAGTTTTGCTGTAAACAACAGAACTTGTTAAACAACTGATTATCAATCTACCTAATAGTTCCGTTAGGTAGTTTCACTAGACTACAGTCTTCACATCATACTAAATAATGAAATGAATGCAAATAGATAGCAAATGATTAATAAAAAGCTTTTTAATGCAGCTAACTGGTAGTTGGAAGTTAGAATTAGTGGTTAGAATGTTCCTACTCCTCCCCCATTATTTAGTTTCCTCTCAGGTCTACAATATTTGGCTCTATGCTGGGACCAGGTCTTTGTTGAGCCAAAGGAAAAACTTCTTTTCATCAAATGTTGAGGGTGGGCTAGCTCCAATTTAACCTGTCTAAGGCCAATGAAATTAAAAACACTAATAACCAGACACATGGTCTAATGTTTTGTTTTGAGTTTTAATATCCCCCGTTATGAAGTTAAATTCAGCTGAATACTCTTTTGTTAAACCCAAGCCTCATCTCTACTGATCAAAGAAGCAAGTGAATAATTTTTATCAACAATGTTCACAAAATGCTTTTTGAGTCAGATTTATAGATTGGGAAGTTGACATTAGGCTGAATGCAGGGCAGCACTGGCTCTAAAAAGGTTCTGTGTTTAAATGATTACAGGATTCCTCTTCTGAATGAATTTGCATGTCCTCCTTGTTCATGAATAAATTCTCTCAGCGGACTCTGGTTTCCTCCAACAGTTCAATAACTTTACACATACTTTTCTCCCTAAATTGTCCGTAGGTCTGAGTGTGTGTGGTAGTTGCAAACGAGAACAAAGGCAGAACAAAGCAATGTAAAGCTACATGGAAAGCTGAGATGAATGTTTGGAATCAAGAGTCAGAGAGGAGATCTGATAAAATTCCTCCACTTTAAACGTTCTTTGACAGGTTTGTTGAGGGAAGAAATACAAAGAAACTCTGAAGTTCACACAATTGCTTCTAGTGTACAGACACTGAGGAGCAACATAAACACCTTGTGGGTTCTTTCATCTGTTGGAATTCTTTACAGAATCCTAGTGAGTTCCAGCATCGTCTCAGTGAAGCTCTGCCTCTCACCATAACACCAAAGTTCTCAGCTCTGGAATTATGCTAACGTATGCCGGCAAAAGAGGAGGGGCGAAGGCCCTGCTTTGATAAGTCGAGCATGGCGAACGTGAATGAGGCAGCGACAGGCGAGGCAAAACACACATTCATTCCCCTCACAATGCCGAGCAGCACTTTTAATTAAACCTTATCCAACATGATGAATAATGCAACAGCTTCCGCGCAATCCTCCGTCTCTTTTCTGTTGCTCACCACTCTGTGTTCAACCAGCCTAACCAGTCACATGCATACATTAAGGCAGAAGAATGGTGAAGAAGAAAGCCTCTGCTCTCTGTGCTGCAACATAATGCGTAACAAAATGTTTTATAGTTTTGCCAACTGGGAGAAAGTGATGTGCTTATTTGTGCTGAAGGTTCGGGTTTTGTGATGTCAGATGTGAGTAGGAAGCTGTACTGCTGTTCTGAAGAGAGAAGCAGGAAGAGCTCAGATCACTGAGACAAAGTCCAGCATAATGTGCTCCTCATGGGCCTCATCAGATCAGACGATAAACACCAACTAACTCCACCCCCAACCTCCATCCATCCATCTACCTTAGTCTATAGTCATGGACACACTCATGAAGGAACAGAGACAAGGAGGCTGGGAGGAAGGGTGAGGGGCAGGGGGGGAGGAAAAGGCAGCAAAAGAGATACTCAGAGCATTGAAGAGTGAAAGGATTGCATGGGAGAGTGAACCCATTACAGGACAGACTGGCCAGGGCATGGGAAGACACAGAGAGGGCTGTGGGGAGGTGCTGGCTTGTATTTAGCCCTGAGGGGATCAGGCAGAGCGTGGCTCTGCCAGGGAAACCTCTGGCCTTAGAGTCTTCACTGTGACAGGCGAGCAGGAGGCCCATGCAGAACAAAGCTGCAGTGTGTCTGCAGAGCTGATTAGAATCACATAAGACCTGATGAGGCTCTCGTTTTTACCATTAAGCTGTTTGGTCTGATCAGTCCCTCCAGACATGTCCAAAATCCCCCAAATATTCTGCTATATATCAGCAGATCCTGATTGTTGGGAGGACAGCTGTTGCTAAAACGAAGAGGTTTTTTTTTTAATAACAAAAGCATTGATCTTCAATGAAGTGATTGGGCACAAATTTCTTAAAAGAGAGATTATGTGTTTTCCAGGAACATAGTGTACTTGTGTAGTACAATCTCATAAACAGTGTATCTTCATTTGTTGTGAAAATGCTGTATATATATATATATATATATATATATATATATATATATATATATATATATATATATATATATATATATATATATATATATATATATAAAACAACTTCCATTAAATTTGATGTCGTACCATAGCTGATATCTTGAAATTGGGGCTGTCTCTTTAAAAAGCTCCTGCCGTTTCAGACACTCCACCTTCAGCACATCATCATAGCAATGCCCCTGTATGATGCCACACCACCACTGTTAGTAACGTTGGACTGAGTAGTTGTTGTCAGCAGGTGTTTTAATTGTTGCTGCTGCTAGTTTGCAGGAACTGAGTGAGGAAGTCAGGAGGGGAGGGGAGAATGAGATTATAACATGACATATACCCTCCCCAACACTCTTAAAGATCTTTTGATCTCTGAAAGTTCAATAAGACATCCAGTGCCCCAACATGACAGTTGGTGGCTAGTGTTCATTAGCACCTCAACAACAAGTAGGGAAGAGAGAGAAGTCCTGGTTCGGGGACGGGAATCGAACTTGGGACTGCTGCATCAATGACAGTAGACGTGGTGCGCCTGCTCTACCACTGAGCCACATGATGGTCTGTTTGGTGTTTTTGTTTAGTCTCAGTGAAGAACTGAGGTGATCCGTACTCTGTGCGAATAGCGTGACTTCTACTGATACTTCTTCTGAACATAAACGCACATGAACAGCTCCCCCTGTCTGCCATGTATGGAACAAACCTAAAACGATCTAAAGCAGTGTTTCTCAGCTCTGGTCCTTGTGGCACACTGTCCTGCCTGTTTTAGCCACCTGATTCATCTTATTGCAGTTCAGGAAACACCTGTCAATTGAAATCACCTGGACTGAAGCAAGAAAACAGCTAAAACATGCAGGGCAGTGTGCCACCAGGATCAGGGTGGGGGAACACTGATCTAAAGGTCAAAGAGTACAAATTAATGCAAATAAATAAACAAAGCAACACAGTTTCAGGAAATAACTATTTACAAGTGCTGAACTTCCAGGGCCACAGTGTCTTATTGAAAAAGCCTGTTTACAGATCCTGCTTTTAGTATTGACCAAGTTGTCAGAGGGTGAAGGCCAATCTTTCCTGCTGGCAGTGTAAGTACACTTATCTCACTGCAGGAGCAAGTCTACTGAATACAACTTCAAAAGCGTATTAATAATCATAATATTTCCCTTCAATCTCTCTAAACTCCAGCGCTCTCCTGTAACACTCCTGCCTTTCATGTGATGACTTTCAGCCTGTTTTGCTCCTCTCCCCCTGCAGTGTGTGCTCACGTACACTAAGCCCTGTGTTTGCAGGCCACGCACTCTCATACAGGCCTGCAGTGTGCCGTTAACATGCACACTCCACTGCAGGAGAATAATTTGCGAGTCGTGTCCAATTCAAATCGAGTCAGTCTCCTGCTGACTTCCTACCTCGGATAGCTGATGAACTCTGGAATAATAGATGTGGTGCCGAGCCGCGGTCACAAGACGTGTGCTTGGAGCCAGCAGCCAGTGTGAGGTACAACGTGACTTTGCTGTTATTGACTAAACCTGCAATTTTTTCTCCTGAACATGAGATCATCCATTTGAACTGAAGAGTCATAGCATTATGCCAAAAGCACACGGGAATATGTCAAAGCGGTGGTGGGGCTATATTAAAAAATGTAATCAAATTAATTGCAGATCTGTAATAAATTAATTGCATTTTAATTGAAAAATTAATATTGACAAAACAGGCAACATTTTTAGTTCAAAAACTCTTTGCTGGTAATTTATTGAATAAATAGACATTTGAGCTTAACAATAAAGATTTCTACTGTTTTTCATCTGTTACTTAGGTTTTTCCACCCTCAGATTGGTTCAAAGTTCCATTACATCCATTGAGCTTTCCAGTGTTTCAGGAATTCTTGAGCATTATTGGAACTTCGGTAGAAATGTGGACTGTGGACGCTGACGTTAGCGTTAGGGACGTCTGTGCTGCTGCTTCATGTTCAGCACAGAGATGCTATTTTTAGACTTTTAGCACAACTTGAAGATAACAATAGTATTTTAAAGTGCCCAACAATTTATAGAAGCAACACTTAACCCCCAGTGGACCAAGGGAAGCAGGCTTGTCGTCCTTTGCTGTTGACTGTGGATTTTCCTAGTGCATCAGATTTATGGGCGCACCTGAAACCTAGATACAAAGGTTCCAGCTCGGTGCTTTTGTATGTTCAGATTAATGATTAATTGCATTAAAATTTTTTACATGTTAAAACCTATGTATTTAATTAAACAAAACGTATTGCATTAAAGTCCAGGCCTTAATAACAACTCATCCAAACTGCACTGAACTGTCCTCTTGCCTCAGGTCACACATTCAACAAGCTGTCAGAAACATCCTGAGAGATGCTAACCTGCTAGCATTACACAGTTGATCATCCATGATGCATATTTTCTGTTCCACCACAGCCCAAAGATGCCCAGCTGGACTGAGATCAGATGACTGAAGAGGGCAGGGGAGAGCAGTGAACTCATTGTAATGTTCAACAAGACACCTTTAGAATGTGTGAGCTTTGTGACATTATGTATCATCGTGCTGTGGTCGGTGGCATTCTGGGAACCTTAGAAATTATTTTCCATGCCTTAACACCAAATTCTGACCCAACCGTCTGAATGCTGGAAAGGATTTTCCAGTTGGTTATTTGTCCAGTTCTGGTGAACTGTGGCCTCCTTCACCTGTTCCGTGATGGCAGGAGTAGTATCTGATCAGCTCTTGTGTCTCAACCCAAAGCTAGAGTCCCTCAAAGTAAATAGAGGGTTAGCTTTCTGCTATGGATGCATGATTTTAGAAAATCTTGCAGTGACGATAATATCGGGGAATTATTATCCCCATTATCCTGGGTGATGTTATCATCTAGCAAAATAGATGATATCCTGTTTCCTCTCTGTATCATTTGTTCTTCCTACACCCTGTGACCTTTAGCATTTTGAGCAATGTTAGTTATGTCTGCTGTGAGCATCTGCTGCTGTAAAACTCAGTCCAAATGGCTAAATATCACATTAGCATGAAAAATGCAAGTTCAAAACACTTGTCATATATTAGAAAAAATGATTGCACCTCAAACAGTTCTTTGTGATACAAATATTGCGATAATGATTTACTGGTGGTACACTGTGCAGCCCTGCTTTCCAGTTGCATGTTTTTTCTATCTTGTCAGGAACACTCTCCTGCTGTTTATCTTGGTAGTTGGCAGGTAGCTGAAGAAACTACCTGCCAACTACCAGCTCCTTCTAGTAAATCTTTCTCAGGTTGGCTGTGTCCTCATAACACCCTGAACCGAGGCCACGCTGCAGAACTCAGAGCTCTGTAGCTTCATCTGGTGCACGTCTCCATTTCGTTTTGTGGTAGAGACTTATTTTGACTCTGGTTGCTTCTTCTGTTTGAAGCTAGAAATTTTTGCAAAAGAAATGTAAGCCAGTGTGTTGAACATTTTCTTATTTGTCCAACAGATTAGTCCCCCAACAAACAATCCAGTTGTTTTTTGGATTTTATGTTTAAAATAAATAAATAATCAGCATTTATTTATTTTAAACATAAATACTGATTATTTATGTTTAAAAGTAATTAGTTACTTCTCCAAAACTAAAACATTGCACAACCAGGAAACCACTATAAACAATATAAATTTCAGCCTAATTCTATCTGTTCTGATATTCCTGTTTTAACTTCCCTCCATTGGCTCCCTGTCAAATCCAGAACAGAATTTATGATTCTCCTTCTCACACATAAAGCCCTTAATAACTTAATAATTAGTTCCATGACACATCAGAGATCTGATTGGTCCATATGTTCCTAACAGAGCGCTTTGCTCTCAGACTGCAGGTTTACTGTTGGTTCCTAGAGGTTCTACCAGCAGAACGTAAGGCAGATTTTCTGCTGTAGAATCAGCTCCCAGTTTTAGGCAGACACTCTGCTAACTTATCAGGCTTCAAACGTTCCTATTTGGTTAAGCTTGTAGTTCCATAGAGGGGCTAATGTTATCCTGTGGTATCTCTGTAGTTATGCTGCCAGAAGCTTTGACCAATTTGAATAAAGAAAAAAATGAACTTGACTGAATTGTTTGATAACTAGGATCAAATTGACTTTGTGTAATTAGTTGTGAAGCGGCATATTATAAGTGACTTGTATTAAAATGTAATTAAAATATTCTCATTCATAGTCAAGGATAAAAAAAATAAAAAAAATAAAGTGCATGTCTTTGCTTTTCTGGTTCTTGAAGCCTGAGCGCTGCCTGCAAACACACACCAACTCCTCCAGCCCACACAAAAGACCCTCAGTTTATTCAGACTACTTCAGCAGCTAAATGCTCACTGGACAAAAGCTGTGCTGTCCAATCGCCACTTCCTGACTTGGATGGGAAGATACACACGGCTATGAGATGTTGAACAACAGAGGCAAGAGTCACATTCATGAAGTTCATGTGAAGAGGCCGAATATGTCAGGAAAAAAATAGAAACGCAAGAATCAGTGGATCATTCGGGTGCTGTGGTGTCGCAGGGACAAAGTACAACCCACGTATTGAGGCCTTAGTCCTCATGCTGGTGGTCGCAGGTTCAATTCCCAGCCTGGTGACATTTGCCGCATGTCTTCCCCTCTCATAACCCTCTTTCCTGTCACACTACTTTCAAATAAAGGCCACTAGAGCCAACAAAACCCTTTTTTTAAAAAAAAGAAGATCATTGGAATGTAAAGGTGTTTGTGTTAATTAGGAAACATCTTTATTCCAGACTGCATGTGTCTGATTTGCTTGGTAACTTTCAGGGGAATAGATTAATTTGTAATATTGTTTTCAGATGTCTGAACAGAGAGTTTTAAATTCAGAAGAAAAAAGTCTAACCCTACTTTAAAGTGAATCATTTCCAAAATCAGAGCTGCAGGCCTGAAAGATTTTTTTCTTTCGCTGTTTTGAACTTTTAGTCTGATTCATTGAAGAAACTTTTCTTGATTTGGACAGTAAGTACTGTAATTCAACTTTAGAAGACAAGATTAACAAGTGAAACACTGACAGTCACGTGGCTTCCATCAAACAGCCATGCTCCATCACTGCAGTCGGTAGGAAACAAACATCAACTAAAGTTTCTCAACATAATACAATCTATCAGTTCAGAAAAATCTGTGATGGACAAAATGAAGCCACAAGTAAAAAAATTAACTACTGATGATCCCCCATGTTGCCTGTGGCACAGTGACAATGTCAGTCTTATTAGCATGCTTCATTTGATACTCTGCTGGGCTGCTGCTGTTAGAGGAGCTGTTGGACGCGTCACATAGGAAGGAACGGCTTTTCTTTTCTCCTTGGAGAAGCAAAAAAGGAAGGCGGGACGTGAGCAGCACTCATTAGAGGAAGCCATATGGTAGAAGAAAGAGACGAAAATGATGGCAAAATGGGAGAGATTGAGGAACAAAGAGATGGGACTTCTACATTTTTAGAAAACCTAAGTTCACTAACTTTGTCAGATCATTAACTGACCGTTTTAGAGGTTTTTCTCCGTGGCTGATTTGTTTGTCATGGCTGTGCTGTGTTGTATATACAGGTTGAATATAATACCTGGGAATGTAGCCTCTCTTTTTAAAAGTGAACCACAGATTGTTTTCAAAGTAAACAGGGATTCTTGTTCTTAGCCTTGATGCGACTGGCTGTGTGACTGAGGTTGAACGAAATTGACATATTAGCCACTGCTAGCTGTGAAACATGCTGAAATGCTGTAGTTTTGAACGTGCCATGACAATTTACGTACAGTGTTTTCATTACATCTGGGTTTTCCCTCATTGCATGCAATAATCATTCTGTATGTAAACTTCTGATTTTGAATATACACTAATTAATAAACACCAGACATTTTCTTTCTGTCATTATTGTGTCATTTCTCATCATGTCAAACAAGAAAACAGTGAGTTTCAGGTGTGGAAACAAAAAGGTTCCACACCTGGTCAAAGTGTTTGTTTGTTTGTTTTTAGTCAGCTGCTGATTCCAACTGACTAAAATAATAATAAACAAATTGGACTGATTTAACTCCAGACGTTGGGGGAAATAAAGGTTTATGCATCTTTATATTCTGTGTATGTAAACTTCTGGTTTCAACTGGGTGCCTAAATCTACAGTATATCCATATGGATAGCTATACAGCACATAATCTAAAAGCATCACTTTATCTATCAAATACATGTGCTGGTGTATGGTTTATGTCAGGATGTAGCTGGATGTCAAATATTTCTCTCTTGCTGTTGCGTCAGTATCAGAGGAGCTACTGGGAGAGAGACTGTTAGTGCTCTGCCTCCCCTCCGACTGTGACGGAGTGTATTCATCACATGCGCTTCTCTGACCTGTCAATCAAAGCCGTCAGCAGAGAGACAACGCACAGAAATGATTTGATTTATTTATCCTAAGTGCTTCCCTGCTAATCTTAAGTGCTTGGGGCTTAAACAGACATAATTACTGTAAAAAGAATGATTTGTGTAATCATAACTAGTAGCAGTATTTTTGCCTGCAGCAAAACAACAGCAACATTTACCTGATCTGCTGCCCTGCTAAGAGCTTTGCAAATCAAAAAACAAACTTATGGAAAATCCACCCAGAGCTAATGTGCATGAAGCAGAATCCGAGTCTGAAATCGACTCCATTTTTCTGTGATGATGCAACGGCGAGTCAGAGCTGATGTTGAGAGAGTCCTGACAGTTTCCGTCATGCAGAGGAGAGGTTCGTTTTCACTGCAGCTTGATTTGAAAGTCACAAGTTTCAGGTCAGACACTCAGTCATGACTCCATCATGGTGCTTCAGACACACTGAAGAGGCTCCGTTATTCCATCACCCCAGGATGTAGCCTTGTCCCACAAAGTGTTTTCTATTACTTCAAACAGCAAATTCTATAAGTTCTCTCCACTGTCTGCAGCATCTGCAATAATCTCGTTATTGATGTTATGAAATGGGCAATATGGTTGGAAAACATATCACAATGTCAGGATTTCATATCAGTTGCTATAGATAATTATTCATTTATTTTTGTGTTAAATATCTGAAATAATGCCAAACTTTTCTTGTTTTCTCCAGTTTCCTCTCTGGATATTTTACTCATTTTCTGTCACTCACACAGTTATGAGACACAGTGGCAAATCCTGAAACTGCTGCTGTGCAAGTGTCTCACCAGGTTGTTGCTAGGTAACTGGAGCATGTGAGTTAATTGTTTAGCTGTTGGCAGATGTTGGCAGAGGAAATGCTCAACCTGTCATTTCTTCTGCCAACATCCTCCAGATTGTTCAGCAAAAGTATTAAACATTTTATTGAATCTATTTTCTATTGATATTGATCACATGTCTATTGTGATATATACTGTTATTGATTTATTGCTCAGCTCTAATAGTGATGTATCATTGTACATATTGGTAGGTGGGATGGGTGAACAAAAGTCAAGGTGTTAAAGTCTTTAAATGGGCTGTGCAAGTTCAGTCCATTCAACCTACTCTTCCTCACAAGAAGAAGGGTTTTCTTCCTGAGCGGAAGAGCTGGGACACTGTTTACACCAGATTAACACCAAAACTACAGTCAGGCTGGACTGCAAAGCCTCATTCAAACCAATAATGTACAACAGCTTTAACTTTCCAGTTTCTCTGTCTGTATCAGTTTGGGTTGCAGGTCTAACATCATGGTGTCCTTGAATACACACAGCTGACATCCGAAGCCTTTGCAGAGTTTCCCGCTGAAGACAGGATGAAACGGACGCCTGGGTTACTGACAGGCAATGAAAGTGTGTTTCTAGGCGGCAGTAGGAAAGTAAAACCAGCTGATTTTACAGACGGCTCTCAGTTTCTCAAGGCAATGCCTCCGGTTATCTCCCCCGCCTCACCTAACCCACACCCCCCCTCGCTTCCCACCTCCCTCCCTTAGGCTCACAGCAGGGAAATATTTTAAATCACTTTGTCCTCCACCCAGAAAAACTTCCTGACGGGTCGTTTGGTGGACTGCACAAATCTGTTTCTTCTAACTACAGAGCTGAAGTATATTCTGCTTCTGTCTTGTTGACTTTGGAAGTGTGGGGCAGTGACAGCTTTAGTAGGCAGACATCAGTGTAGAAACACCAGGGGACAAATAGTGCTTTTAGTTTCAAGAGAAATGGTTCCAAAGCAATGAAGCTTTCCTGCTTTTTATCTTCCTTCCTGCCAAAACACTACCGTCACAGAGAGGATTCCTTAGGCTGTTGTGTGTGTGCGTGTGTGTGTGTGAGTACGTGGAGAGAGAAATAGCTGTCTCCTCTACATTCTGGACAGTACGGTCTCGTTTCGCCTGTAGCTGCTATCTTCAAAGCGACACAGTGATGCTTCAGGGCCGGAGCGTCCCGACAGCGACCTGTGATGGCTGACTGCACCGACTCTCTGTACAAAGGCTGCTGCTCTGTTTGAAGCGTGGCCAGGTGACCAGAACAACACACACACACACACACACACACACACACACACACACACACACACACACACGCACACGCACGCACACACACACACACACACACACACACACACACACACCCACACACACACACACGCACACACACGCACACACACACACACACACACACACACACACACACACACACGCACACACAGGACATTGTCTTCAAGCCAATATAAACCCAAGCTGCACTGCAGGTGTGGAAATGTGCAGTTCTGTTTGATAAGGACATTCAGTTGTCCTAAACAAGTCTTGAACGTGCTCTCAGTATCGCTGCATGAATGTTCTCCTTGCTCCATTCCCTGTGTCCTTCTCTTAATGCTTCACTTCCTCTTTCTTCCATTTCTTCCAGTCACACATGAATTATGCTTTGAATGCATCCTTGAAGACTGCAGTCAATGTTCTGCTTCACATAAACTCATTTTAAACACCACAATGGAGTTGTAAGTGTTGACATAAGATGCTAAAGTCAGTTTAATTTAACTGTCACTAGGACTGAGGTGTTCTCATGTAACATGAGTGTGACTAATAAGGCGTTAACATCAAGGGCTCACTGTCAGTAGTTGGGTTTCCACTGACCTTATAATTGTGGAAATTGGAATTAAGAAAATAAACTTGTTTGATGGCAACACAACAATTTCAAGAAAAGCACGTTTTTTGATCAAAAGTTTTTGTGCTAGGAGAAGATTGTTTTTCGGCTGTATTGATTCTAGTGTATTTTGCAAAAGTGCACTTTTTCGGCATTACATAAGTTACATGACAGATAACAAGATGTTACTGCTGCTGCAAAATATGAGGAGGGTGACAGGAAGTAAAGACAAATCCATATTCATTGCAGTTTTGTTGTGTTTGTCCAGAAACTCTGACTCTTCTCTTTGGGCTCCTCAGAGTTGCAGTTTCTAAGCTTTGGAGTTTCAGCCTCACAGAGCAATCCTCCCCTGTTAGTCCCCCACTCACCTCCTACAAACTAGCCAGCAGCAATTAGCCACCACCTGGTGGAACTGAACATCTGCTGAGCTCATCATAGGAGCTACTTCTCAGTGTAACAGTGGTAAAAATAGAGGAGCCATGTAGTGATAAGGTAGAGTTTCAGAAAGAACAGGAGTTTTTATAGAGACAGAAGCCCAATTTCAAGGTGTAATTAAAAAGTCAAATTTGTCATTTGAATTTGTATTTGATACATATATAGCATTTTTATAACAACCTATGTTAACAGTTACTTGACTGTGCTTTAGAACGGCACCGTGTGCCTGGAAAGCACATAATATTCCCCTTTTAATAACTTCTTGAGTAAACAAACCTATTCACTGTTTCATGTATTTCTTATTCAATAGAATCACCCCAATTGCAAAATTGTGTTTTTTCGACATTAGCAGAACATCAACAAAGTTTTGGACACATCTATAATGGAAATGCAGCCAACACTGGACACAAATATTCATTCTTTCTAACAACTCTAATCAGGTTTATTGGCACATTTTGCTTTCAAAATAAAAGCTCTTAGCCTGCTGTTTGGGCTGGCAGACCTCTGGCTGTCTGAGTGGGTTTCATGCTTTGTCATGCGTTCTGCCTGTGAATGCTGCATCCAGGCCCTCTGTGGTGAAGTGTGCTGGGGCTCAGTGACAGGGCGGCCGTCCCTGGCTGTGTGGTCATGGAGTGGACTGGTGGCGGGAGCTGTTGCGTACCCTGAAAGCCACGTTGCATCAGCTAATCTTGTGAATAATGTAGAATCATGAATAAACATAAAAGACTGTAAAGGAGACCTGTCTTTTCTTCGTTTCCTCTCCTCTCCGTCCCGCCTCCCTTTTCTGTCCACTCCTATCTCTTTCTGCTCGTCTTTTTCTAAACCACAAAAACCTTCTTTCTTTTTTCCCTCCCTGCCAAAATCAAACACTCCCACTAGCCTTCCTCCCCCCGTTCTCTTTCATACCACCTTCATCCTTTTCTCCTCCTCTCTGGCCACAGTGGTGACAGACATTGTGCTGCTGTAGTAGTGCCGTGTCTCGGTGCGGCCCGGCCGGGCCCGGCCCTCGCTCTCAGCTCAATAGAAGCCCAGGTTTCCTCAAAGGCAGCCATCCAGCCAGCACAAAGCCTGCCCACTGGGAAAAAACCCACAAAAGAAAGGGGTGGAGGGATTCTCGCCGTCTTTGCTCTGTCTGAAGCAGCTTGCCTCCACCACCTCGTATAAATAATACAACACTGCCTCAACAACAACAATAAAAAAAATAAAAATAAATCCTGCACTGCTCCGACAAACCCCTGCCTCCATTTATTCCGTCTTCTCGCCGTTAGTACTTGGAATTTTATCTGAAAATTTTCAGGAACAGGCCGCTGCATCTTATACAACACATACTCTTATTATTTCATCCATGTATGGTTGGCAGAAGCTCAGAATGACGCAGCTTTCAAAGCACAATTGCAACACACAGAAGTTGGACATAATTGACTGTAAACAAAACTGGTTCAGTTCATTCAGTAGGATGAAGAGTTATCATTACAGTTCTTCGGGTTTGTAATGTGTGCTTTTTGGAGTCCATCAAAAAAAACACATTAAAACCATTCAAATATATGACATGACAGATTTAATATGCATAGCAATACAAATTAATTCTAGTTCATACAAAATGTTAATAAATTCATAAAATATACAATAATTAACCATTTGAGCTCTAAGAATTTTAGTCCTAAAACGTTCAACTTCTTTTTAAAAGCTAACTTCTGTTCAACTTTAGTAAAAGTTGATGGTAGAGAGATTTGTTGCTCAGTAAGTAATGGTGCGTTTGGGAAAATACATTTTTGCCTGAGGACTTTGCAAACATCTTTCACCTGCATGTCTGGTGACACAGCGATGTGAAATTACATTGTTCTTGAACAAAAAATAAACATGAACTTTGAAATTTAAAAATGCTCCATGTTGAGAGCAGTCGGAAAGCTAACACCCTATCATGGTGCAGTCAAGATTTGAATGCATGGTTTTTATTAATGTCCTGCATGAACAATTAATGCAAAACGGACAGCTTTATTCTGCATCAACTGAAGTTTATCTGAGGCTGTCTTTTCCAGTTTTTACAAGTTTAGCCAAACCTAAGTGAACATTACTACACCTGACCAAGACAGTTAGTTATCCAAATAGAGCCCAGGTAACTTAGCTTCTGCTACTTGTTCGATAAGTGTGTTATTTATTGACAAATTTAACTTTGGATCATATTTAAGAGACTTCTTTGAGCCAATTACTAAATGTTTTGTCTTTAATGTAGTTAATATTAACTTATTATCTAAAACCAATTGCTCAACAATTCCTAAGTCATTGTTTAAGGTAAGATTGTTAATTTTGCCTACTATAAGAACTCAGCAATCAGAAGAAGAGTAAAGTTTCTGTATGAGTTTTGGTCTGGTACAGCTGTGAGTGTGGGTAATCTGTCAGTGTGTTGATGAAAATGAGAGCAGAGGGATTAGGCAGCGGCTCTCGCGGCCTGCCGGCCCGTTAGCATGAGGCCGGGACAAAGAGGCTGATTTCAATGGAAATACAGCAGCTGAGAGGACACGGCTCTCTCAGTGGGGTGACTTCCACCTTTCACACAAACACACAGAAACTCCATTACCCTCCACATCAGGGAACACACACTTAAGTATGATCAGTGGAATAGACGTATATTTTGCAGAAGCTGCAGTGAAGAGTTGACGTGGCTTTGCACCTGTCAGTGATTATATAGATAATCTTCTCCTCTGCCCAGTGCTGCTATTAGACCGTCCATTATCCCCCGCATGCCTGGCCTCCGCGCCCCGTATTACATGCAAATAGCAGCTCTTTATCCAAGCTGTGAATGAAAGATCCATCTGAAAAGAATGGAGCTCCCTGCTCTCCCATCAGACCCAAACCTCCATCCCTTACTGCCTTCCCTTACAGCTTCAGAGCAGAGAGCACAGATCTGATGACCCAGCTGGGGCCCAGAGGGGAGCAGAGGAGTGACTGAGCCCCACCGCATCACTGTCTGCTTTAAAACATGTCACATTTAATGGAGGTTACACTTCATTTCTTTTTGAAATGTCAAGTTGACTTTTTGAATCACTTACACATTATCAATCAACTCCGCAAATAAAAAGCTATGAAGTGCAAAGTTAATAGAAGTAGCGAATAACCCCAACAAAATGACAGTAGCTGTGTTTCCATTGACTATATAATTGTGCATAATTGGTAAAACAAAAACAAATTTGCGTAATAGAAATAAAAAGCTCACGTTGTTCCATAAAAACTTTTGGACTGGACTGTCGCTGTGCATGGGGCGACTATGGCTCTGTGGGTAGAGTAGTCGTCTTGCAATTGGAAGGTTGTAGGCTCAATTCCAGCTTCTTCCTGCCACATGTTCCTCCTGCCACATGTTGATGTGCCCTTGGGCACTAAACCCCAAATTGCCTACCGATCTGCGTATCGGTGTATTAATGTGTGAGCGTTTGTGAGTGTGAATGGGTGAATGTGACTCTAGTGTAAATAAAGCACTTTGAGTGGTCAAAAATGATTGGAAAAGCGCTATATAAGTTCAGTCCATTTACCATTTCAAAACCTGACATTGTTCACTGTTATAGTTCTGCTGAGCCATTTACCAAGAAACTTACCTTCAGAATAAATAATAAAATGTAAACACAGCTGTGTGGGTCCTCTGAATGAGCAGTATTTCAATCTGTACAAACACTCTTTTTGATTTTTTGTACAAAATACAGGTTTACCAGAGAGGTGATGTTGTAGTTTACGTTTGTGTGTTTTGCTGCAGCAGACCTCTGTATGTGTGTGTGCGTGCGTCCATGCTAATGAGCACATACCCGACAGGCAGTCATGTGCAGGATGCTGCCACAGGTCAGTGCTTGCTGCCAGACGATGCCTTTCCGTGGCTGTTCTTCCGTGAGCACACCTGTATGCTGTCCCCGCTCTCTGTCTGCAGCTTGACATTTGGTACAGTGAAGATAGAAGACACTGCAAGGGGAACAAGTGCATGAAGATTAGACCCGAGCCGGCTGGAAGCGAAAAGCATTTTTCAAGCAAGCATTTGAAAAAAAACATTCATCCATTGTTGACACCCGCTTGTGTTTGCAGGGTCACGGTGGGAGGCTGCTGCATTTCACCAGCAATCATGGAGGTGAGAGGCAGGGAAGAGCCTGTAACCACTTAACCTAACAGTTGTGTTCAAACTGAAGAGAGAAACTGGAGTACCCAGAGAGAACAAACTCCATGGAGAAAGATCTCCAAACCCAGTATGACGTAAAAGAAACTTGACTTTGTAATTGAACACCTTGAAACTGGGCCTGTCTCTTTAAAATTCATATTTTTTCTAAAACTCCTGCTTCAGGAAGTCATCACCACATCAATCCTCTAATAACCCTTTAACAATGTTTTTACCAGTATTTCACTGAGAAGAAACTCATATAATGAGCTCAGCAGATGCACAGCTCCATCAGGTGCTTGCTAATTACTGTTGTCTAGTCTGAAGGAGCTGAATGAGGGAGGGTTGTTCTGTGAGGCTGGAGCTGCAGCTCTGAGGAGAAGCTGTGCCTCGTAGACGGGGCTAGATCCATCCAGGCGTTTCGCACAGCTCAATGGTTGCATTGGAGATTAAAGGATTTTACAGAACAGAGACACATTTACTCATTAAATCTCCCAGGGGTTTTGTGTGGTGTACAGGTTGAGTGGCCGCCCCGTACATAAAGAATATTAGCCTTTGATGGAGCTGTTCAGAGTTCGATTCTCGACTTTAGGACTTTTCCTGCTGAAAATATTAGTGCCAGAAAAAAACTGAAATGACACTCATGCTGTCATTTCATCATTCCATCTATTAGGCTCACAGAAACATGGAGCTCATAGTCCATCTGTCCATCTGTCCAGTGTCTTCTGCTTATCTGAGTTGGGATATCAGTAGTAAGAGGCCAAGGTAGGAAACCCAGACATCACTCTGTCTAGCAACACACTCTGACTAAATGTGAGGGATCCCAGGGTCAGCCCCAGGCTCTCCTCCCACAGGTAGATGCTCACAAATCCTCCACAGAGAGGTCAGGAGATGCCTGAACCCCTCATTTGATTCCGTTTGATGTGGAGGAGCAGCAGGTCTTTATCAAGACTCCCTGGGAAGCATAGCTCCTCTGCCTCTCTTAGGCAGAGTCCATCCATCTTATCTCAGCTACTAGTGAGGAAGATTCATTGTTCTGATCATGATCCATATGTAGATGTTGTTGATGACAGTCTTGTAGATAAGGAGATTTTCTGTTTCTGTCCTATTTAGCTCTCTTTTTCACAACAGACACAACAGACTGGAGCAACACCAGCTCTACTCAAAATAATGTTCCTCATCTGTCTCCATTTAATGATTACGTCCATCTGATAGAAATCCAGAGCTGAATTCGAATTGAGCTGAAATAAGAGTTTTCTGGATGATAAAGGACTCTAAGTTTGAGAAGTTCAGCTGATGAGAGGAAGGCTTCAGGGTGTCCAACAGTGATCTGGACGATCTCCTACTGTCTCCAGAGCAGAGAGTGCTTCAAATAGACAGCAGCATCACTGATACGTCAAAGATACCCGTTTATTTGCACCTGTTTAATCACTGCTTCCTGACTTCAGGTTTGTCATTTCCATTTGGGAGAAATTGATCCTCATCATTCACTGTGAAAAGATGTTCTTCACAAACTTAGAGCAGAGGGACTGGAGGAGTTCTGCTCTCGGTCCACATCAGCTGATCCTCATCCAATAGGAAACTGCTTTTCCTATTGTTATCCCAGGCTTAGCATTCGGCCAATCCACTCTCAGACACCCACTCTGTCACACTCAGATCAAAATGAAAATGCCACAGTCCAATCCCCGGAGCTCGGAGCTTAAAGAGGTTTATGGTTTCAATAAAGCAGGCATTGTTTATGATAATCACTCTGGGTTACATGATAACACATAGTGGGGCAGAGAAATTAGAAGATTATTTCTTTATGGAAAGCATGAGACATTTACTTGACTTTATATTGGTCTTCTTTAAACAATAAGTCGGTTCATCTGTCTGCTTCACATGAAAGCAGTCAGACAGTTCCGGATGTTTCTATTGGCTGCTGGGCTGTTCAGAGAAAAACAACTGATTCTTCTTCACTTCTCCACCAAGATGCTAACATCATGACTTGGCATCATGTCCCAGCATTCATCATAAGATGAATGGAGAAGCATGGTTAAGCACGGTTATATTAGAAATGATTTTTGTTGTTCTTATAGGACAGATTCTTTCCAGCATTGTGATGAGCAATCATTCAGTGGGTCGTAAATAGCTCTCAGGCCGCACTTTGGAAACCCCTTAAACATAGCAACCGTCTTCAACATTGCCCAACACTGGATAGAAGGCAACATGAAAAGGATTTACAAAAAAAACAAAAATGAACTTACAGACATGTTGTAATAATGCTGTATTTTTTATAACTATTGTTGGTTTGTCTTACATAGAAACTCCAACCAAGATTTAAACACAAAAACGTATGACTGACAAATGATCGATTCAACTCAGTTGATCAGAAATCATCAGTTATTTTTTCTGGAATTTTAGGTTTTTGTTTCTTTCCTCTGAATTAAAATCCATTTGGAACATCAGACTGGATGTTTTTTTTGTGTTCAAGTGGAACAAATGGCTACCTACAAATAATCGCTTTTAGTGACAATGCACATCTTTTTCCTGTCCCACTGCTGCAGCCACTTCACCATTTGACTAATTAACTAGTTTTTAATCTCATGCTCCCGTTTGTTTGAAACAATTCAACACATTCATCCCCACAAAGAGGCACAGGGAAAACACAGGGGCGAGGTACTTTGGTTTGATCCGTTCCCGTCCTGGTTTTGGGAACGGTTTTATTCCTCATTCTGCTCTGCTGCTCTGCCTGAAGAGAACACAGTGAGATGAAGGCAGAGCGAGGAAAACAGGAGCGAGCGAGCATGACAAAAATCTAAATGAGCCATCTCCTTCCTGCCTCTCTGTCAGTGACCGCTGCTTTCTGCTTCTTTTTCAACATGACAGCCTGCTGGGAGCTGATAACAGGATTAATAATGCAGAAAAATCCTAATCGGGGGGAATTAAAAATGGAATTCTCCAATTAAAATTACCACCCTGTCAGTGGTGGCACACTCAGGTCTGTTGAGCTGGCTTTTCACTACGCTAATGAATAACAGCTTAAGGGATTGCTAATGTGTGTGTGTAGCATGTCAAAGAATATGGATAGGTAGTCATATCTGACATACTTTGATGCAACAACCCAATTCTGAAGGATTAATTGAAATAAAACCTGAATGTGAAGCTGTGGCTAAAGCCTCTAACTCTGAGATTCAGAATGCATGAGGGAAATGTGCCTCCAAACCCCAGGCATGCTGAAAGCTACGAGTGGTAAAAGCTAAAAGCTGTGTGTTTCTGAAATTTCACAGCCCTGGCTTATTTAAAGAGAGCCTCAGTGTACTTTTCTCTTGGCAAACAACCAGTCAAGAAGACAGAAAATCAAACCGAGAACACTTGGAGGAGCCAGAGGACCGGCTGGGTTTACTGTCCCAACGGCATCCGCATGATAAGACCAGCTTTCTGTGCATGATCAAAAAACAAGCCCAGGTTGCTCCTGGCTGTCTTCCTCACAGACAGACAGACCAGGACAGAGTGAAGACTCAACACAAAAGGAAAGGACTGTACCAAAGCACAAAGCAGGGGAGAGAAAGAAAAAAGGAACAGATAGAGAGCCATTGTGTGACTGTCAGTCTCTTTACCTGCTAACCCTGGAGCCAAAAATGATGCTCAGACAGAAATACTAAGCGCCAAACAAAATGATCCACCAGGTGGTTACTCAGCTCTAAGATTTCAGTCAGTAGGACCAAATTCATAATCTATGTAGCTTTCTAGCTGTGTTTTTCTTTTTTTTAGTTTATGAGTTCAATCAGGGCTGCACAGTGGCGCAGTTGGTAGCAGCGTTGTCTTGCTGCAAGTAGGTCCTAGGTTTGATTCTTTCTGCATGGAGTTTGCATTTTCTCCTTGTGCATGTGTGTATTCTCTCCAGGTACTGAGGCTTCCTCCCACAAACATGACTGTCAGGTTGATTAGTCTCTCTAAATTCACCACAGGTGTGTGTGTGTGTGTGTGTGTGTGTGTGTGTGTGTGTGTGTGTGTGTGTGTGTGTGATTATTTGTCTTGTCTGTCTCTGTGTTCTCTCATGGCCGCAACGGCATAATGATGTATGATGATGAATGGATGGCGTTTAGTCAATCAGCCATGTTTACATGTAGAACATTGAAAGAAGGGATGGCTAAGACAGAATCAAGGTGGACTTTGCTGAAGTGCAGTACCCACAATTCATCACTGCATGTGATGTTTTGAATTAAAAGGCAGAAACATGGCAATGTTCACTGAGCAAACTGTTGCAAATTCAGTTTTCAAATGTATAGTACTGAAAGAGTAACTGTAGCAGTGTGAATGAATGCTATCGGATGTTTCTCTTTAGAGTCATGAAACACATTTGAACTGTCTGTAGTAACTCGGTTTTTCTCTGGTTTATAGAAAGTAGTTTGAAAAATCAATATTCGGCGGGTCAGCGTCTCTTGATGATTCCAAATCTGAGGAACGTGAGGAACCAACCAAAGGCAGAACTGACAGTCTTCTTGTCTGTGTGGCGTCCTGGTTTAGAACCACCTGCTGTTTGTTTTCCCTGCCAAGAAGCACCTCAGAACCAAAGTCCAGTTGTTTCTATGAGTGACACAACAGACCAATTTTAAATACTGACACTAGACCAAGGTGGTAAAATCCTGGTGTTTGGAAGTTTGAGAACCAGAATCCATGTTTGCTGGTCATTAGATTTGTAAGTGCTTCTTTAACTCAGTTAGTCATTAGTACATTGTCAATAGTATTATTAACAACACATGTAATTTTATATTTCACTGATTATTTGTTTCCAATGATTTTTCTTACTGTACCTCAATAAATGTTGAGATTATGAAACTGACTGTGTTAAAAGCCTGAAGTACCTAAATGAAGCTTTGTCTTCAACTACACTCTTCTACTCTGTGCTTCTTGTGCAATGCAGTGCTTTACAGCTGAAGTGTAACAGTGTGTAAAAGTGGTGAGACATTAGGAGTTACATACTGTCCTGCAGCTCCCAGAGCCGTGGAGGAAGGTTGCTGAAGTATTCATGGTTGAGGGCCGTCTGCGCCGACAGCCGGTTCTTTGGGAAGCACTGAAGGAACCTGGAGGCCAACTCCTCAGCGTTGTCCACGTAGCCCAACCTGACACATAAAACACACCTAATTAGTTCAACTGATCAAAGAAACAAACATCATACAGAGCGCGGCGCTCTGTTCCTCTTCACTCACAGGACTGACATCCTCCAACTCATAGCTGCTGACTGCTGCTCATTACTTTGAAGGTTTACTGACTTGAGAGGAGAAACACACACATGCAAAGGAGAGCGCATGCCACCGACTTTCTCCTGCGAGCTCTCATGATGATTGGGTCACCATAAGATAAAAGTCCTTGCAGCAAGAGCCAGGAAAGAGAAAAGAGTGTGTGAGTGTGTGCTGACAGTAGTGAACTTGTGAACCAGCCGCAGCTTGCAACGCTGAGGGGGAGAGAAAATAAACAGAGGTACAAAGTAATTAGTCATCAGCTGCATTAAATAAACATGATGTTATTCAGTGGTACCGAGAACAACTGTAAAATCCTGAGGGTTCTGTTCCTCCACCTCCCCGCCCTCCACCCTCTCTGACAGCTGCTCCCTTGCCTCCTAACAGGGATCTAAACCGGACTTATCAGCAGAAAAAAGACGTGTGAGGGAATAAATCTCTGCTCTGTAGCGCTCTGCACAGATGCAGAGATAAAGTTAATGAAGTCCATCAGGGCCTCT
The DNA here is from genome assembly GCF_904066995.2 of Poecilia reticulata. Lineage (NCBI taxonomy): Eukaryota > Metazoa > Chordata > Actinopteri > Cyprinodontiformes > Poeciliidae > Poecilia > Poecilia reticulata. The sequence goes on from NC_088845.1 coordinate 34,139,308, forward strand.
GCTGGGTTCTTTCCCAAACAACTAAAGAACTTCAGCACAGACTCTTTTTTTTTTAGAGTCATCAGAGTTTAAACTGATGGATTCATAACTACGGATTGCTATTCATGTATTCATGCTGAACCTGTCAACGTTTGTCAACATACAGTTTGTTGGTAAAAGTGGTCACCCACCCCTACGAATCATTGAACGAATCACTTCTACACCCACAGGTGTAGAAAATGCAGCAGCCAGACATGCAGAACGCTTCTAAAAAGAACAGGTAGCACTCAATAGATCAATGAATTCTAGAATGGTGCAATGATAGAAGGTCAGTTGTGACACTTGTAATTTCTTAACTTCTAAATATTGCACGCTCAACTGTTGGTGGTATTGTGAGAAAGTATTGAAGAAATGATTGGAGATGACAGATACTCCACCATGAGGTGGTAGACCCACAGAGCTGGGTCAGCATCAGAACAAAGTCAGCAGAGGTTAAGAATTTTCTTCAGAGTCTATTGTTGCAAACATCCAAACTTCTTATACCGTTTAGATTAGGTCAAGAACTTCATAGAACAGGTTTCTATGGCTGAGCAGATTCATGAAAACCTGAAATCATGAAGTGCAACACAAAACATGAGATGGAGTTGTGTAAAATATGCAGCCAGTGAAGCAGTAGACACATCAGTCTGGATTTGGTCCAGGGGACATTTAGGGGATGACTCCTTCCTGTTCCAACATGACTGCACCAGTCAGAGCTCCATTAAAGCTCCAGAGCAATTAAATTTAGGAGTTTGGTGAGGAAAAAATCTGACTGGTCTGACCAGACTCCGGTCCTCAGACCAATAGAATACCTTTGGGATGAATAAGAGCAGAAACTAAATCCAGGTCTTCCAGTCCCACATCAGTGTCTGACCTCACAAATGCACTTCTGGAATACTGGTCAGGTATTTCCATAAACACTCTAAATGCTTCCTGCTTGGCTTTTTGATGGTCAATGAATAAATATTTTAGCTTTGTGTATAGTATGTACACCTGTATACACATGCAACACCTTCCACACTATTTACACTCCTTTAAAAGATGTGAGAAGGTGGGGATGGTGTAGGGATGTCTTTCTGCAGAAGAAGCTCAGTGAGTATTCTGAATAGCGAGCATAACTTAGATACGGAGTGGTTCTTGATGACATCCTGTCTACTCTAGAGAGGGACCCGAGGTGACGATTCATCATGACAAATGATGGATAGCTCTAATATTCAGCAGAGATCTGAAGCACACAGCCAAGTGGCTTCAGGACCAGTCTGTGAACTAGTTGGTCCAGCCAAATCCCAGAGTTAAATCCAACTCAACATCTTCAGTAAGATCTAAAACTAGTTACAATCACAGCTCTACCAACCTGACCCTGAAAACGTGTGAGCCAAGCTTGGTGAGATGAGGTTGGGATTGGTTAAAGCTGCTTACACAAAGTACACAAGTACACAAACACTGGGAATATTGGTGTACATAAAATTTTCTTGTTTTTATCTTTTTTGTTTTGCAGTTAAAATCCATCCAATACTTAGCTTTTTTGGGGAGAAATTTCGGGGGTAATCGTAAAGCGGCAGAGACAAGTTTTACTTTCATGTTTCTCTGCAGCCAGAGAGATTTCATTCAGATATGAACCAGTGTGAAATCACCTGGCTTCCTTTCTGCTCTTATTTCTATCCACACCAAATGATTAGGGAAAGTTTGATAACATCCCGTTCAGTCTCATCCAGGTGATGAGGCATTGTCAGTGTGGTGAACCCTGCCTTCTTCACTGGAGTGTTACTTCTCTGAGTTTTCCATCAGAATAACCACAGAAACAAAACAAAACTCAAACACCCCCACCTCTACTGTTCCCTCACTGCTGCTTCTGTGCTTCTGATTTTTTGTTATGTGAAGAGCTTCCAAAGTGAGGTAGCCTTAACAATGCCTGTGCTGTTTAAAGACAAATGTGCAATCAAGAATAGCAGGTCAATACATGCAACTGTTCTGTGTACAGCAAATGATACATGGCTTAGGGTGCCTGTTGACATTCTACACAATGGGAGGGACCTGTGTGCTCAGTGTTGGTGGTACAAGAGGGAAAGTGTAGCAAAACCTCACACTGAGGAAGGGTGAAGGCCAAAAACAGCAAGAACAAGCAGGGTGTGACCGGCCTGTGGACACAGACCCAAGTGATCTGGTGTGAAACATGGAGGACACAGAAAGTCAATATCAATGACATTGGCTACGGACACACAGCAGACCTTGTTGCTAAATTCAGATTTTTTTTGCTGGAATCCAATTTTGTTTACATGATTGTTCAAACTACTGATAGATTTGACAACAATCAGACTTCAGTGAGAGCAGTTTCCATCCCCAGAGTGACCTGCATGCACAGAAGAACAACGACGTTACCCAGCAGCACTGTGTTTATGGGAGAAACAAAGGATGGCGCAGACTATGGATCGACTTTAAGAGTTTACTCAGCAATGGGATCCGACAGTATTGTCTCTAATTCATAACAATATGATGGAAACTAATAAAAAGAAAGTATGACTAATAAAAATGCTGTTTTGTGAAGCCTCTGTAGAGAAGTGTGTTTGGATGCTGTAGTCACAGTCAAGAGTGGTGGGATTGTGATGTGTTTCAGTGTCACACACTTCTATCCATCCATCCACTTTCTAACACCCTTGTCCTTAGTGGGGTGATGAGGTGCTGGTGCTTATCTCCAGCTAACATTCTGGGCAAGAGGCGGGGTCACCCTGGACAGGTCGCCAGTCTGTCGCAGGGCAACAAAGAGACAGACAGGGCAAACAACCATGCACACACACACACTGACACCTAGGGAGAATTTAGAGTCATGTTTTTGAACTGTGGGAGGAAGCTGCAGTACCCAGAGAGAACCCACGCATGCACAAGAAGAACATGCAAACTCCATGTAGAAAGACCCTGGGTCAGGAATCGAACCCAGAACCTTCTTGCTGCAAGGCAACAGTTCTACCAACTGCGCCACTGTGCAGCCCTGCTTCTATCATTATTTCATAATCATAATTTGTTTACATCCAGATTTACCAACAAGCTAATACGTGTTTTTTTGTGAGTCTGGCTTCTGCTGGTGCAGAATTATGACTGACGCACGTCTCATGTCAGTCACGTAAAAGCTGAATAAAAGGCGACATGACTAAAGTACTATTATTGGGCTGCTCAACTGAGAGCCATAGCTCTATGGTTAGCAAAAGGATCATGAGACAATATGGGTAGATATGGAGCAAAGACACTGCCCAAAACTGTCCCTAGATACACTGCCCTTTACAACAAACATGGTTCAAAGAAATCTCAAAATTAAAAACTACTGGGTTAAGGAAACAATTAATATTTGTTCAAGAATAAAAAAGAAATACAATTTTCCTGAATCTATATTAAAAATGGAAAAATTTGCTAAGATTCCAGATTTTATTCCAGCTTCTGTGGATGCAGGGTTTGAGAGATGGACAAAAGGAGGACTGGTATTTATAGCACAGCTCTTTAAAGGGTCAACAATGAAATCTTTTGAACAAATTTGAAGGAAATTTAATCTACAAAAAACTGATTTTTATAGATTTCTGCAACTTAGACATTATCTCCAGAATCATAGTGATTGGCAGAAAATTTCAGCAGATCTGACCAAGAATGAAGAAATTCTATTATCAATAGCAAAAGGTGAATCAAAAAAGACCTGATCTCAAAGCTATACAGTACTATACTATACTATACTATACTATACTATACTATACTATACTATACTATACTATACTATATATGTATACTATACAGTATACATATTGCAGGCTCAAAGCCTGCAATATGAATCCAATGTTAACAATAAGGAAAATAAGGAGAAATTGGAATTGGAGGCTAATATAATAATAGCAGATGAGGATTGGGAAGAAACATTTAGCACCGGACACAAATTATCTAACAGCCCGACATGGAAGGAGTTTGATTGGAAAGTTAAGATGTGTTTCTTTAACTCTCCAATCATCACATCTAAATACGGTAAAACATCCCAGCTTTGTTGAAGAAATTGTGGAAAGGTGGGGGATTTTACTCACATATTTTGGGATTGTCCGAAGGTGGTCGAGTTTTGGAAAAAATGTCCAAACGGATATAAAATGTATTTTGGGCATTCAATTAGATCTGGATATATCTGATTATATTTTAGAAATAATACCCTCAGACATAATCGACAAAACAATCAATACTTGATCAGAGTTCTGCTTCTGATTGCGAAAAAGTGTATAACGTATGCTTGGTTAAGGCCACAACCTCCTTACACAGACCTTACACAGTGGTGAGATAGGATTAAAAAAGTTTATATAATGGAAAAAACAACATCAAAACTACAACTTAAGATGGAGACCTTTGAAACAAGATGGAGACCTATAACTAAATTCATACCGTAACCTTGACATCTCTATTTATCTTTTTTTTGTCTTTTTCGTGTACTTTTTGAATTAATTTTGTATTATCTTTATTATGTACCTTTATTACTTGAGCTTGTATTTTCAGTATCTCTACTGTGTGTATATGTTGATATAAAACAGTTATGGAAAATAAAAAGTAAAAAAAAAAAAAAAAAGGAACATGACCATTCAGACTGCAGGTGCAGGACAACGAGGGATGCAGTTCAGTACCACGTACAGACGCAGTTCAGTACCACGTACAGAAGATATTTTCATTATGACTTTTTAATTCTGACCATTTAATTTTTGAGTTTGGTTCAGCCCTGAATCTCATTCTGCATCACCACATATAACCATTTTAATACAGCAATAAAAGGAAAAGGATCAAGTTGTGCCACTGTTGTGGAGACAAAGGCTAAGCTCACCAGTGAATCTGACCCAAATCTGATTTTTTTTTGCCCATATGTGACCTATATCCAGCTTTTTCATGGCCTTCTGAATAGTCCAAAGAATATAATTTGTGCCACTTGGTTTCATGAGATAGAACTCAGAAAATATTAGCTCTGATCAATCATTCCAACAGCTTCTGAGGTGATTGGTGTAGGAAAACATTTTAAACCCTGTGTGCTTTTGTTTTGAACCCAGTTGACATTCAACCTATAGGAACAGATTTAAAGCCACATAAAGTTCTGCTATTTTTCAGTAATGGATTCACTGTAAATTTACAAGAGACCAAAGAATAATAAACAACTTTACATGTATGGACATTATGAAGCAGCTTTTGAGTTAACGGAAAGGACAGCAACCTTTATGGTCAAACTAAAATGTGCTGTGAGAAATGTCTGACTGTACGCTGCATAGGAAAAACAAAGATAAACGCCATGAACCCTGCAAGACCGGCTGCACAAATGTTATGGGCATTTTCACAACTGGAGGAAGAAAGTAGCTGGAGAAATGGCTGACGGGAGAGAAACACGAGGGGTAAGACGGGGGGAGCCAGCGCTCAGGGCAGAGACAAAATGATTGTATATATGTTCATATCAAATTCAGCGTTTCCTGGCTGAAGATGAAAGGCAGCAGAGAGGAAATAATTATCATTAACATTCCGCTTTGCTTTCTTTGTTCATATTTTGATTTCCTCTTGGACGGGAGCCGGACTGGGGAGTGGAGCTGAAAACAAAACGCCAAAACTCACTTTCCTTACAATCCAAGAGTTTTACTTCACTGCCTCTGGGAAGCAATGGTTTCTCAATAACAGAGTCCAGACCCTCTGGATGAAGCAAAGTGTAGAATATGGGTCTGTTTTTTACCAGGTAATTAAACCCTAGAAGAGGTTGTACTTTCCTCATATCACTACTGTAGTGTCTGGGAATGTCTGTCAGACAATCTTTATCTTTGACTATCTAACCTCTCCAGGTTTTATGAGCTTTTTTTTCCTGTCAATATTTTATCAGATAGCCACTTCTCTGGTAGCACTCAAACTGGAAACAAATAAAGTTAATGTACAGATCTGTTAGTTACATGTAGCAGTCACCAGCTGCATTTCTATTACAAATGTGCACAAATCGATATTCTAATGTCAAAAATACCCACAACTGCAGTGTTTCCATCAAATAACAAATAAGTGTTAAATCACCTGTGAATAGGTTTGATCAAACAAGTCATTACAGATCATGGCAGCAGTGGATGTAAACAGTTACGTGGAACATATTCAGAATTCAGCCAAGGCTCATCATCAGCCAATCAGAGGAGACGTCGGCATCTTGGAATCAATAAAAAAAATTACTTGAGATTCATGACACAAATGACCTCTTTAATTATCCAGAATCCCAGGAGGCACCATGTCGGATCAGCCCTGTGTGATGAGGCCGTTAGCTTAGTGGGGATGTCCCTTTACTGTAGCAGTTCCATGGTGTGATCCCAGCTGATCAGACTGCTGCAGTTTTACATAAATCAGTTTCCCTGTGGAACACAGACACACTCCTCCTCTGCCCTCTGTGGTTTTGTGCTCCAGATGTTCGCCTGGAGGCAGACAGCAGCAGCCCAGACGGTGCCACTGTGCCCTTTTCCTGCCATATGGGCCTGCTGTCCCACAGCAGAAACTCTAGCTGTGGTTCAATTACAAATGTGCACAAATCTTAGTCAATATTCTGCTGATGCCGAAAAAACAAACACAAAAGAACAACAATTGTGTTTTTTCCATTAGATAGGAAATTCAATTAAAATCACACCTGAATAAGTTTGTTCACTTGATAAGTCATTAAAAATCACGGCAACGGCCAATTAACATCCAGCTGTTGGTCATGTGACTCAAATGATGCAAAAAAGTGTTTCCAAAAAAAAAAAAAATCCATCTATTTCAATATGGCTGATAAACCACCTCATCCTACCGCAAAAATGTATTATCAAGAAACGTGATTTTTTTTTAAAATTAAAACATTTCCATTAAGCAAATTTATTTTTGTAATTTCAATCTGTGCAATTTTATGGTTAATAGAAACGTAGCTTTTGATGTAAAGACTGCGAGAAGGAAGGATGGAGGCTCCATTAGTGCCACTGATGTACAGTGGAAACCAGAAGTTTACATACACCAAACAAAAAACAAACATGCTTATACCTTTTCTCTTCTATGTCTAAAGTTAAATCAGACCAAACTTCTCTTATTTTAGGTCAGTTAGAATTACCCAAATTATTTCTGTTTGATAAATTCCGCAATAATGGGAGAAAGAAATGAATACATCTGAGATTTATTTATGAATTTATATATCTTCTTTTTTTCCCTGTTTCGTCTGATTCAACTGTACTTCAGTAACACTAATGGAGCCTCCATCCTTCCTGAACTAACAATGCATTTCCTACACTCTCTCTCTGTCAAACACACACACACACGCGCACACGCACACACACACACACACACACACCTACACACCCCCCCACACACACACACACGCACAGAACAGGTAATTTAAGTTAAGACTTACTTATTCCACGCTTGTCGAAGTTTCTTGGCGCTGTACACTGTAAAGCGTTCTGTAATGAAAACAAGAAAAATCACCTGCTGTTAATATCTGAGCAGAATAATTTGTCTCAGGGGCTACAGATCTCAAACAGTAACACATCACGTCCAGATCTAAAGGAATTCAAGAACAGATGAGGAACAAAGTCATCGACTTGTAGCCGTTTCAGTCTGGAAACGGCTACAGAGCTGTTCCTACGGCTGTAGGACTCCAGAGAACCATTGAGAACTGGTATTGAGTGGACAATGGGTGGAACAGTGGAGAACCTTCCCAGAAATGTTTGATCCACTAAAACTATTCCAGGAGTTCATCAACAACTCCTGCAGGAAGTTACAGCAGAACCCAAAACAGCATCACCGTCTCAGTTCAGGTCAAAGTTCACGATTCAATGATAGCAAAAAGATACTTTATTCACATATAAGTACAATCTTCATACAAGTGACAAAATGATAAGTTTCTGCAGCCACATCCAGATGGAAGAAAACACAAGTTTAAATAAGAATGCTGAAGTGATGCAGTGTTTAGGTAGCAAGAAAATCCAGATGTCCTGGACAATATCTGGACTGATAAAATGCTATGAAAACCCAGGCAGGACACTTTATGCAGTTTCCTGGAAGAACAATTTTAATTTCAGGGTTATTCTGCATATAAATCTGCCAAACTGAAGAGTGTCTGATATCAGTTCAGATATGTTTTTAAATAATACCATCTGAGCTATGTGCTTCAGCTACGAGGCCAGACCACATGAAATTGTCATATTTTTGCAGAGTTTGGTTAGGCAGCCTCTTGATTTTTCCACAGCTATGTTTGCTATGCTGGGAGACTGGGAGGCTCAGCCCTGCTCTCTCAAGCTCAGCCAAAGCTGCCATGTGCACTCACAGTCTGCCTGCCAGCTGACCAGCCACCACACAGCCTTCGCCAACCACCCAGCAAGCCAGTCGCACACCGACACCCTAATCCTCCTCACCAAATACCCGGCCAGGGTCCAGCATCAGGACCTGCCAGTGCTGAGAGTCCACCCTCCCAGCTCCCATCAGGGTGCCGGCCGAATAGAACCCAACACCATCGTTGTTTTCTGACTGCCCAAATGCAGCCTGCTTATGTAACAATCCCCATGTGGATTAAAGAAAAGGCCTGTTCATAACCAAAATGGTACACTATGATAGTGAGTAAAGAAATGCCCTTTAAAGAACCACACAAATGTGTCAGGATCAGGCAGAAATAACTCCTCCAATCAGAAGTGAGGTCTAAATTGTGGCTGCAGTGGATTCTGGGATCAAAAGAAAAGTAGGGAGTATTAATGAGCAGACACAGGAGTAATGATGAATAATGTGATGAATCATGAGCTGAATGTGTGTGTTTCTGTTCACTGACTGGCGGCTCAGAGGAGCTTAGAAGTCCAAAGTGTTGCAAAGCTGCCATCTGCTGGTGATTACTGTCTCTGCAACGACTCAGGAGGTAAAAGAAGTCATATCAACATAGTAGAGCTTTAGTTGTTTCAACTACATGACCAACATAAGGATAAACTGGTCAAATTAAATAATAAAGCCTTCTGGATCCCCTGCTCCATGTAATACCAACAGAACCATCTTGCTTTGTTTCTTTCGCCCAATATTGCGGTCGGGTTCTTATCGTTCACATACAACTGCTGGCTGCATACAATCTGTTCAACAGCTTGCTATCACAGAAATAATACATTGCAAGTTTATGTTTTTGTGTAAAACATTATTACAATTGTACTCACTTGTTTCTCACTTTTTAAGTAACTGGTTCGCCATCAAACAATTCCTATGCAGGAACCGGTTTCATCTGCTTCAGAAAGCAATTCTTTTACTTACTCTACATTTCTGAAGCATTTAAAGTCAGCTAGACTTTTGTAGGAAAGCAGATGCATAAAGTAAAACTCAAGCTGTACTGCTCTTCTCAAACAGTTCTAACTTTACTTCAGACAGATGTAGCAAGAGATTTGTGCAGCATTTTTCTCTGTTAAAGCCAGTTCTCCAGTGAAATGTTGGGATGGTAATACAGTCAAATTCATTATTCGTATTAGTTTCAAAATAATCCCAGATGGTTGTGTTTTTCCCTACACTGTAATTATCATAGGCTTCCTGGAACTGCCAGCATGCTGGTGTTATCATGTCGAGGTATTAATCACACTCTGTGGCTTTCCAAACACCAACATGTGGTTGTGTTTCAGCAGAACATCTCGGATAGAATCTCATTCTGCCTATATCTGCTGAAGGCAAAGTCACACAGAGCTTGAGGCAGTGCCAGGCTGAGCACAGTGTATCAATGTATGGTGACATGAGACATTTGCTTCATTTATACAGTGCCAGGTCCAACTTCAATTCGCAGTCAAGTTTATTCCATTGCTCAGATCTGTAAAACGTTTTCAACCTGAGGAATCCCAACAAAGTGTGGGTTTGAGGGTACAGAACAGATCAGGCTGGTCAAGAAGAACTTTCTATGTTAAATAAGTAACAACATAATGTTACAATAAAAAGAAGTAGAAGGTCCTTTACTGGCTTCAGCTCCAACAGAAACACATCAGTATTATCACATGTATAGCTGGTGGCAGCAAAGCTCTTCCAGTGGAAAAGTCTAAAGAGAAACAGGTTAAGCACATAGAGTGTCATCATGAATGCGTCATGAATGATTGGAAAGTAGTAGGAGAAAGTAGTAAAGTGGGTAAAAGTGGTCTGTTTGTCTTCCAGCAGGATAACCAAAATCTTGCCAAACAGAAAAAAAGTTTTTTTCTCACTTTTATTCATTATTCAATTACTGTGACTCTTGCTCAGCATAAATATTGCCTCATACCTGCTGACTTTAGCTGGTTTGAGTTCTGGGGTGGAACATTTTGTTATTAGGGTAAAATATTATGACTTTGTTAATCTGATGTTCATGTCATAATAATCGTCAATGACATTTTTCATAACAATCTCATCTTTTCATTATAGGAAAATATGCACTATTTTATATCAATCATACATAAACTTTTATTTCATCTCCACAGTTCAGTCACAGTTCTGATGGGTTTTTGCAGCAGTGTTTTCCACAGTAGGCCTGCTGAACGGCCCCCTCTGTGTTTTTCTTGTGAACAGATTAAAATTATCGGATTACAATTTTTTTCATTTGTTTTCTCATCTTCCCTCCAACTTTCTGAGGATTAACAGGGAACCAATGAATGAGAAATACGAGGTTTGACTGACGGTAGTTTTGAATGTCGAACACACCTGTGGTCCACCTACCTGCTTCCAAGCCAACACTGTCACCATAGAGACAGGACATGATATCACATTAGCATGGGCTGTGTGTGCATGTTGGTCTATAATTGGCCACTGGAGATTGGAGTCTGGGTCACAGTGTACCTTAGGGATGGCTGCTTGCCCGCCACCCTCACCTCTTTTTATCTGTTCCTGTCTGCCTCCCCTCTCCTGGATCAGCTGACACTAATCTGCAATCGGCCCATAAAAAGCCCTAATGAGCTCCCAGAAGGCATGGCTACCAGCTGGAAGAGCTGGCCTGCTGCAGCAGCTGCTGCTGCTGCTACAATAAAGGAGAACAGTCAGTGTCACATGGTGTTCTCTCATCCCCTTCTTTATTTTCAACACCTGCTTCATCCATGCGGGGTGGTGTAAGAGCTGCTCCCCATCTCCACCAATCATTTGGGTGGATAGATTGTCAGTCCATCACTGGGTCGGCTTCTTTCTTAAGGAATGGCAGCATTCAGGGTAATTCAAAGTGTTTCACAGGAAGAACAAAGGAGCAGAGATAAAACATAAAACAGCTCGAGGCATAATTGCATAAAGGAAAGAAACGCTAAGATTTTATGTCTCTTTCAAATTTTAGCAAATAAAAAAAGGAGGACACATGAAGGCATTCTGTATTAATCTTTGGTCTTGGTGGGTTAGCTGCAGAAAACAGTCCAGATGATGTTTTCAACCTGATTTAAAGAAGTCATCAGTTTCTGCACATGTCAAGTTTTCAAGCAGCAAAAACACTAAATGGTTCTTTATCTCAGCAGGTAGAGGTGTGACGAGCAGTGGTACATGGTCTGCACCTGACCAGCAGCTAACTTCTTCAGAGTGACAGTGCAGTGATGGTGGACTGGAACGTTAACTCAGCAGGTCTTCATGCTTATTGTTATTTTGTTATTTTTTTTCAAATCATTCAAATCAGCAATCAGACTTCTGTGAACGGTTTAACCTGAGATGTTACAGAAGAAAAGTCGGTCGCTATGATTAACCAATTACCAAACTGGTTGACTATTATTTCAATAATTGCTTCTTCATGATCATACTGATTGTTTTAGCCCTAGACTAACACACACTAGCCTCAAATAGCCAGAAAGAAAGTTTATTTATCCATCTATCTATTTATTTATTTAATTTAAATAATAAATAAATAATAATTATTATAATAAATTATTTATTTATTTAATTGTCATTTATTTGTCCTTCAAAGTGTGCCACTTTCATTCCTGACTCCAATGTTCTTTAAACTGATATATATTTTTTTACTTTTTTAATGTCTGGATCTAGTCTGTCTTTGGGTTTCCAGAATAAGATGGTGAGCTGAGCTTAAGAGGTGCCAGGCTGTAGATTACCCCCAAAGAGGCCAGACAGAGTAAAACAGTGTGGCAGCGCCCTCATTCATTGGTCCTTAACCTTTATATATTGATGGCCCAGCTTCCTGGAGGTGATCCTAGAAATGATCAAGAGGTCTTTAGTAAGTTTGACCACTTCCATAAAATATGTGCAGCTCTGCAGAGTGTTTACATGTTGCCAGGGATGAATGACCTCATCAAAGGCTGGTTTTCTAAAACCAGGGAAAGTTTACAGGATCAGTCCCAAACTACTTAGAATCCAGTGGAGAACATTCCAGACATTTTTGCAACTCCTCTCTAAATAGTCTAAATATTCTAGAGTCTAAGTGAGGTCATCTGTCAGACAGATGAAGATCGGCTTACGTTGAATCTTCAATGTCATCAACGTTGAGCGATAAAGGCCTGCTTCACTGCTCATCTGGATTAGATTCACTTTCTGTCTGGTTTCATCTAAAATGGTGGATTGTATTTTGCTGTTAAGTTTCTAAGTTTTTTAAATAAAGGATTATTATATAAAGGATATAAACCGGACTGAGTTTAAGAACGACGGCTCCAGTTCACAGCCATGACCCATAACAGCTCCAGCACAGCTTCAAGAGAAGAAATGTCCCACCTGCTTTAAAGTGAGGCAGGGAGTTAACGCCAGGCCATGTTTCCTCAGACGGAGTTCCAAGAACCTGACAGAGACATGAACAGAGAAGAAGTCAGCAGAAGAAAATAAAACATCTTCATCAATAAATACTTTCAAAGTGGTTTATATCCCTGAACTTGTTCTGTTTTGTGATAAACTGCAGTAAAGTTATGCATAGTGTGGCTGGGAAGGAAAATAATTATTGGTTTATACCGTTCTAACGTATCTCTGCCTGTGTGTTCACAGACTCAGGTCTTGGATTTAACTATCCATTCAAAAACTGAAAATCAGAAGTAAATGTTTTGTGACTTCTAAAGCCAGCTTGTTGCACTGGATTTCATTTAGGAGTGACAGAATAAAGGAAGCTAAATACAAAGGAAAGACACACTTTTCAGATTTTCATTTGAATTGAAAATTAAAATCCGTCAATCGTTTTCAGTCTTATTCACAATTACAAACTATTTTGTGTTGGTGAGCCATAAATTTCAGTTAAGCACATTAAGCTTTGTGACAGCATGTGAAAAAAAAGCTCAAACAGCAAGAGAATTCTTATATTATGAAGAGTAAACGTATGAACATATCTTTGCTTGTGAACTACAGTATGTATAACAGTTTTCATAAATCTCAGAGTGAAATTCTGATAATATGTCATGTACAACAGACACAAAATGAGTTTTCTATCACGAAATGTATATGGATGTTAATTCATCTAATTTTAACAATAGTAATCAATGATAAGATTTAAAAAAAGTTTTGTGTTGTTCGTAGAATAGTCCTGATTGTTGCAACTTTTATAGGCGACTCAGGCTGAGTTCTCACGCACACAGGCTGAGTTTATGATGAGAAAGCACAGAGCAGCGGACATGCCTTAGACATGATCCATCACAGCTTTGCGGCATAATAGCTTCCAGATTGCCTGCATGTCTCAGATCAGCAGCACACTCCGCACAGCAGAGATTTAAGCAGCGTACTAAGAACACGACCTATGCAGAGATTGGATGCGAGTGTGTTTGTGGGAGCCATCTGTTTCAGGCGAGTGTGTAGAAACAGCTAAGAGTCAAAAAGAGGAGAAAAACCAAAAGAGGCAGTATGAGGTTTTCTCTATGCACAGCAAACATGGCTCTCCTTAGAGTCTGGCCTGACTGGACTCATTTTCTTTTATTATAGATTGACGAGTCAAAAAACATTTTCTCCTAAAGGACACAAAAAAGGCAATGATTTGATGCAACCTAGACGGTTGGTGCAATAATAACAATCACCCACCAGAGGGCAGTGTGAGCTCACAAAACAAGCTTCATATCACCAACTTCCTAAAATAATAGCCCAAGTCGTTTTTGTTCAAAAGTGATTCAGACAAAAACAATGGTGTAAGTAATTTTTGGCCAAAATAACTTACACCATTGTTTTAGGAAGGTGACAATATGATAGGAGAAGAATACAACTTTTAAAAAAGGGTTTTTTTGTTTGTCCGGAACAAGAACATCCATCCATTTTCTATACACTCTTGTCCCTAGTGGGGTCAGGAGGGTTGCTAGTGGCTCTCCAGCTAACGTTCCGGGCGAGAGGCCAGTCTGTCGCAGGGCAACACAGAGACAGACAGGACAAACAACCATGCACACACACCTAGGGACAATTTAGAGAAACCAATTGACCTGACAGTCATGTTTTTGGACTGTGGGAGGAAACCAGAGTACCCTGAGAGAACCCACACATGCACAGGGAGAACATGCAGAAAGACCCCGGGCCGGGAATCAAACCCATGACCTTCTTGCTGCAAGGCAACAGTGCTACCAACTGTGCCACTGTGCAGTCCAAACAAGAACATGCTCTGGTGAAAACATGTACAGAGCCAGTTTAGATGATTTCAGTAATCAATTTATACAGTTTGTATTTGTTTAACTTTTCTGTTGTTTGTATGGGTAGATTTTCTGAAACAGACGAAACTGCTAGAGTGAGTTGTGGGTTCAGTGTGGCATGTGAGTGGATCTTTGGTTGACAGAGCTCAGCCTCTTCTGCATTATTGATGCAGCACTTTGGTGACCTTAAAAGTGATGGGAGGGTGGCAGTGGGTGGAGGGCATGGCGGTGAATCTTCAAGGTTTTATAACGATGGAGACGAGGAGCAGCATCAGCAGAACTCAGGAGGAAAACAGACCTAAAGATCAGCCTTTTAACTGGCTCCCTTCCTGCACTCTGAACACTAGCTCAACTGAAACAAACACTGATGAATGTAACTTTATGTAACCCACGAGTATACATTCATAACTAAAGAGAGTATTGAAAGTTACATTTAGAATTCCTATGATATGTTATGACAAACTCCTATGGAAGAGGATTAGGACCATATGAAATATTTGAATATGTCAAAGAATACAAGGTAAAACATAATTATAAATGGGAAAATGATATTTCTTAGCACTATACGCTGGTTCCACTGGTGTTTTGAAAGTGACTTGTGTTTCTGGTTTAGCCAATCCTCAATGTCTGCATCCTCGAAGGAAAGAAAATGTCAATGTTTCTCCAGGCCAGTGAGCTCCAGGCCAAGCACAGGCAGGATAAAGGATATGATGAAAGCCAACGATCAGGGAGCCGGGAGGAATGTACACATCCAGGAACATGAGCCAGCGTCGGGACGGGGCATGTCGAGATGGAGATGGCTTGTTTTACTGAGGAATTCATGTGAGGTCACAGGGCATGACCCTGAGCTCTACACACACATTCTGCTGCACACATATCAGCCCTCCACTTCCATCACACACCCAGGATAGGTTATAGACCACCCAGCCAGGCGTATCTGACCTTCACTCTGGGACCCCCAATTATATTTCTGTTGGCAGAGAGGGAATGAAGAGGTTGGAGCGCTGCGGCTGGCGACTGCGCTGAAAACAGGTCAGAAGGACAGCTGACACACTGACAGGAGGTGTGTGAGTGTGTGGACTGAATCTTGGTCATGGACTGTGTCCTGCCTCCAGTTTTACTACCACAGGATTCATTTCCCATAAGACAGAATCAAAAATCATTCTTTATCAGAATGCTTGGGAAGGTTTGAAATCCATCAAACTGTATTCCCAACAGCAGGAGACATGGCTCCACACTCACATCCTCAGCATCCATTACAAGGCTGGTTGAATATGTAATGGTAATAAACAATATGTTTATTTAACAGCCATGTTAACCACAGGAAATACATTGTTTGCCTTTATTATTCCTGTAGAACATGTGGGTTTGTTTGGTGATTTAATCATGGATGTTGGAGAATCACCGTTTCTGACTCAGATGTGACTTTCTTTAAATCAAATGATCTCTGATAATTTGGTTTGCTCATGAACATTCAAGTTGGCAGATAGAAGCTTCATGATGATGCCCTGTGGAATCAATTTGATCAGAAAATTCAGTTTATACATTTACATAAATCAGTTGTTGATTTGGTTAATCTAGAATTACTTATAAAATATTGTAAGATCAAAGCTTGTACTACTTGGATAACATGGAGATCTACATTTCAAAGGAGATATTTTTTATTTTATAAAAATTATTGATAATTTGTTAATTATTTCCTCAGATTAGTGACTTGTGTTTGTTTAGGTTAATATCCTGGTAACAGAAGCCTTCATTTTTTTTTAAGTTCACTTCTTACTGTTTCTGCCAAACAGAAAAGCTTTTAAAACAATTATATACATCTCTAAATTAGTAATTCTTACGGAGGAGATTATGATTGACCTGTTTAAGACCCAAAAATAAAAGCTTAGCACTTGGACTCGACTTGGTCCCACCCGTACCACAAACATTGCTCTGACCTCTTCCACATCCATAACCACTGGCTCAGGAACAGCTTCCCTTTATTCCATAACAGCTTTTATGCCTCATGCTAACAGAAACTGGACAACATCTCTGCAAACAGACTTCAGTGTTATCTGAACTGTTGTAGTTTATTTTTTAATATCACCAGATCTACTTACACTAAGCAGCAGTTCTGTTTCTGTGGAAACTTAACATTTTCTGGGTTTTTCCAGTTGGAATCGAACCTTCCTCAGATATCAGCTCTGCCGACCCTCTGACCCCGGCCCTGCTGCATCCCGCTCTGCCTCATCCATATTCTCTAACACTATGTCCTATAGCTGACCCCATGTCTCAGCTTCTCTGTTCCAAAACTAATCTCCAACTCTCTTATTGGGGTCACCCCTGGGGGGCCGTGGGTCAAACCAATCAGAACCACAGCCAACTGGATCAGCTGTATCCCACTGTGACTGGGTGGAGTGTGTTCTGTAGACCCTAATGCAGGAGATACAAACACAGTGGCTGACTGTTGGTGAAATGATGCTACACACATACACACACACACACACACACACACACACACACACACACACACACACGGACGCACACGCACACACACGCGCACACACACCCCCACACGCACACACACACGCATACACACTTCTCTGTGGACAGCTATGGGCGCCATGCAGTGCCTTTATGTGCTGTGATGAAGTCCTTCATGGTTTTTCTGAACTGCATCTTGTAGAAAATATTCTACCTGAAGTATGCTCTCTCTCTCTCGCCAAGAAGCAGCTCAGATATGGTTATGATTTATATTTTTTTCATATTCCTTCGGCACAACAGACTGGAAGAAAGCTGAGCCAATCGATCTATATCCCTACCCTCACTATGGTCATGACACAAGCAGCTGAAATCAGTTTTCTCTGCGCTGTCTGCCTCTCCCTCAGAGAAAGGGTCAGAAGCTCGATCATCTGGAGCGACTCAGAGTAGAGCCACTGCTCCTTCATGACGAGAGAAGCTGATTGAGGTAACTCAGGCCTATGATGCATCCTGGACGCATCCGTGGTCAGGTGTTCTGGACTAGCCTAGTGCAAACCAGACCTCAGCTATTAAGAAACAATTGCTTCCTGGAGCCATGGATCTGATTTGCCATATTGCTATTGTTTGCTGTGTCATAATTAATGCGCCATCAATCAATCAATCAATCAATCAATCAATCAATCAATCAATCAATCAATCAATCAATCAATCAATCAATCAATCAATCAATCAATCAATCAATCAAATTTTATTTGTATAGCACATTTCAGCAGCAAGGCATTTCAAAGTGCTTTACATCAATAAACACAAAAATACAGTTATGCAACATTGAATAAACAATTTAAAAAAAAACAAAAAAAACAGTAATTTTCCCACCAAGTCAAAGTTCTACCCTTCGAATTGGCAGGAAAAAAAAACCTCCAACCCGCTCCCCTTTTCAACAGTGGGTGGGACTCCAACCCGCACCCCTTTTCAACAACGGGGGGGACCCCAACCTGCACCCCTTTTCAACAATGGGGGGGAATCCAACCCGCTCCCCTTTTCAACAGTGGGGGGACTCCAACCCGCTCCCCTTTTAACAGTGGGGGGAATCCAACCCGCTCCCCTTTTCAACAGTGGGGGGACTCCAACACGTTCCCCTCATAAGACATCAAAACCCAGACTCTAACCCTAATTTAGCCATAAGCAACTCTAAACAAGTGGGTTTTAAGTTGAGATTTAAAGGCATCCAGTGTTTCAGCTGTTTTACAGTTTTCTGGAAGTTTGTTCCAGATCTGTGGTGCATAGAAACTGAATGCTGCTTCTCCTTGTCTGGTTCTTGGGATGCAGAGCAGACCAGAACCAGAAGATCTGAGGGGTCTAGACGGTTGGTACAGCAATAACAGATCTTTAATGTATTGTGGTGCTAAACCATTCAGTGATTTATAAACTAACATCAGTATTTTGAAGTCTATTCTTTGAGCTACAGGGAGCCAGTGTAGGGACTTCAAAACTGGTGTTATGTCTCTATCTTCCTGGTTTTAGTCAGAACAGCAGCAGCAGCGTTCTGGATCAGCTGCAGCTGTTTTATTGATTTATTAGTCAGACCTGTGAAGACGCTGTTGCATTAATCAATGCGGCTAAAGATAAATGCATGGATGAGTTTCTCTAGATCGTGCTGAGACATCAGTCCTCTAACCCTGGAGATGTTCTTCAGGTGATAGAAGACCGACTTTGTGACTGTCTTAATGTGGTTCTGAAGGTTCAGGTCAGAGTCCATCACTGCTCCCAGGTTTCGGGGCTGATCACTGGTTTTTAACTGTAATAACTGAAGTTGTGCATTGATTGTGGTTCGTTCCTTTTTAGGCCCAAAGATAATAACTTCAGTTTTATTTCTGTTCAGCTGGAGAAAGTTTTGGCACATCCACACATTGATCTGTTCTAAGCATTGGATGGGTTCAGAGTCACCTGGTGACATCGTGATGTAGAGCTGTGTATCATCCGCATAATTGTGGTAGCTAATCTTATGTCCTGTTATAACCTTCGCCAGTGGGAGCATATAAATATTGAAAAGAAGGGGTCCTAGGATTGAACCTTGGGGTACCCCACATGTGACCTGGGACCTCTCTGATGAGAAGTTTCTGATTGAAACAAAGAAGTCTCTGTTCTTTAAGTAGGATTCAAATCAGTTGAGCACTGGACCGGAGAGTCCGACCCAACTCTCCAGTCAATTCAGTAAAATGTTGTGGTCAACAGTGTCGAAAGCTGCACTGAGGTCCAACAGAACCAGCACTGTGGTTCTCCCACAGTCTGTAACAGTCCGGTTAGCTGCTATGAAGCTAACCGGAAATTAAGTGCGCTTTGAACAACCATCGGCCACTGTGAAGAGAGACATGCTGAGCCAAATTACATGTTTGCCAGGAAAAACATGTCTTAGACATTGTCCTTACTTCAATTTTAATTTCTCAATATTTAGAAGGTCGCCAACACAAACTGAAAGGCCTTTGCTAACACTGCCAAGCTACAACAGGCAGACTACAATTCTAAATCTAATTCCTCAGTGTCACAAATACAACAGTTTGGTCTGAGCACTGTTTCCAGCCAAGCTGTTTACTGTGGGACACCGAGTACACAGCTATAAAAATGTACCTTTGTGCAGACATATCCAAGGTACATCCACTTTGAGATCGCATTAAGTCCGCCTTGAGTACAAGTGGACATCTGCAGGATGAAAGTGTGTGTGTTTGGCCACAACATATTTGCCAG
The DNA here is from genome assembly GCF_904066995.2 of Poecilia reticulata. Lineage (NCBI taxonomy): Eukaryota > Metazoa > Chordata > Actinopteri > Cyprinodontiformes > Poeciliidae > Poecilia > Poecilia reticulata. The sequence goes on from NC_088845.1 coordinate 34,159,050, forward strand.
CAGTCTTAAAGATTCTTCTTGGTCTGATTTTAACTGCTCAATATTAGGAAGTGTGGCCAACACGGACTGAATGACTTCCTTCACTTCTCCACTGCCATTACTAAAACTACAGGCAGACTGCAATTCTAAAACAGAGGAAAATCTACATCAGTTGTTCACAACTAATCTTTCTGTTCACTGATTGGCCCGGTTGAAACTGCCCTGGAGTAATCCTAGTCAGTACTAGAAAGTCCCAATGGAGCAGTGAAGGGAGATGAGAATTGAATGGAATAGTTGGAAGGCAATGGCCAGAATACCTCAAACTTTACGAGTCACATGTTCCCAGATACTCTCCCTCCAGGCTGACGGAGCCTGATACCCCAAAACACCTGCAGAGGACAGCAGCTCATAAGGATGAATTCAAACACAAATCAGTTTTAAAGCCTCACTTTCACAAGGCACTTTACAAATGTTATGGAGAATTGATATTTTAACATCTCATACTGTAGTTACTGAGGCTACAGGTTATATCTGCTTCAGTCCAATAAAATATAATGTTTTCTTTTATGGATCTTTAATGATCAAAACCATAGCAGCACATATAATGATTTTAACCCTTATGTATTGTGAATGAAGCTGGAGCTATTGGAATGCAGAGGCAGTGTTTACACATTAATCATAACACAGAAATAATAATAAAACAACTAAAGCGTTTTATAAATAACTTGAAAACAACTTAATTGCAGTAATGCCTCACTCTTATTAATTACCTTAAGTGGAATATTATGATCACACACAGTCAAAATCTCACAGTAAATCGATGTTATGGACAAACGTGAGCTGTTCACGGCTGTCAGCTCTCATACTTCACCAGAATCTGCTTCATCTAATACAAGGAGGCATGTTATTGTGTTCGCAGCACAAACACACACACTCCAACACCAACCACACACACTTCTCAACTTGACAGGTTATTTCCTGCAGATAGACCTGTCCATATTCATGTATACCTTCCACTGGGTGGAATCTTTAGTGTGCTGACAGCTGGTTAACCGACTCCAATCAGCCTGGCCTCATGCACCTATGCTTTAATTCACACAGACATGCGTGCGTGTGTGAGTGTGTGTGTGAGAGGTAGAGGTATGGAGGGACACAAAGCCTTGATAACATCCATCCAAACACAGATTCTGGCATAAAGTGCGTGACTGCAGCTATTCCATTACATGTACATGCTGTAGGGCAGACACAGACAATGGGAATAAATAAAAGCATGCCTATATGTCACTCTTAATATGACGCACACATGTGGTCATGTATGAATACTGATCAGCTCAGAAAATGGCTCCGACTCAACGCTGTCAAGGTGAGGGACCCTGCAGAGATTTGGGATTACAGTGAAATAAGCATTTCTAAGGGAATACAGAAGCTATTTCTTCCTTTGTGTATCAGACTAAAGGAACCCTTTCAGGATTTATTAATGGTCATTAAAAAGGTTTAATTGCTGTATGCAGCACTGGCTGTTAGTGTAAATTCAGTTGACACTTTTATTTCTCCAAGATCCCATTAAAAAGCTGAAAAACAAAAATCAGCACATCTAAAATTCAGATGTCAAGCTAAAACTGCCAGACAGAGTTAACTAACCTGCAGTAACAGGAAGGAAGTGTAATGTTGCTGTAATTAACACATACAGAGAGCCGAAGAGAGAGAGAGAGAGAGAGAGAGAGAGAGAGAGAGAGAGAGAGAGAGAGAGAGAGAGAGAGAGGGAGGAAAATAACTTTATCTGTAGGATCAGGACAAGAGTACAGACTCAGCAACAATAATAGCAAAAATATTAATTAATACTTTACAGCAATAATCTCTCTACTGGCTACCAGAATTACAGTGACTTGCAAAGGTACTCACACACCTTCAGCTTATATTACAGGCACAAACCTTACCTCACTTTATTGCAAAGGTCATGTTCCAACACAAAGAAGCACTGTGGCATTTTCCTTCAGTTGGTGATTATGCTGCTTTAGCTGATCGGTCACATGAAGTTTGATGACATTTCACTTTTATGCACTTTTCAGTATTTAAAGGATCTATTCTTGCATGCTACTTCAAGTGTGTTTAGAAAAAGCATGGATACAATTCTAAAAGTACCCAAGAGTCTCTAGTTGAGTTTCCATCAATGTTTTTTATAGCCATTTTGAAGTTTCACATTAGAAAAGGTTCATCTAAATGGCAAGATTCAAAATACGGTAACTTCCTCTTTTTTTAACACACTAAGTTCCCATTTTCTTTTTTATAAGTTAGCTGAAAATTTGCATGACAGCTGGATGGAAGCATAGCTTATGCCATGAAACGCCTGCAGTGATAACTCACAAACACAAAGGTGAAGGCCAATTTAGTTTGAGGAAAACGCAAACACCACAGAACTATGACACAGATGAAACTTTAAATTGCTCCATGTCCCTCATGGCCCATGAGACCCCTGCACTGAGCAGAGGCAAACACAACATCCCAAACCACTGAAGGTTTCAGCCACCTTTAACATTCCACCTTCCTGTCCTGGGCATCCGGAGCAATGTGCCGACTCGGCTCCTGGCAGCATGCCTCTTAAACTCTGATTGAAACTGACCTTTCCTTCCCTCTTATCAAACAACGTGGCCTTTCCAATGCCTCCAACTCCGCATAATTCACTGATGGTGCCCTTCACATGGGTCTCTGGACCTGCCTGACAGCCTGGCAGTCGACACGCTGGGCTGCAGAGAGCAGCGGGAAGGATGGATGGAAATGCCAACATTAGGACAACTGTGATGGCTAAGCAGCTTTTTCAGGGTCAGAGACCTCAGCTTCATCTTCAGCTGAACACTTAAAGCAGAGGTGGAGATTTAGAAGAGAAGCAAAAGTAGAGGCTGTCAAGTCAGAGGAATATAATGGTATGATGTACATTAGGACAGAATGGTAGAAGAAAGCAGCAGCAATATTAAAGAGCTTTGCATTGATGTTTATTGGTTTTAGAAATACTCTTTAGCTCTAACATAGTCATATGATAGATTTTAAAGACAAATTACAAGAACAAAACATTTTGCTCATTTCATATTTGGATTTCTGGATTTTCATAAAACTGAGCAACAGTTAATAGTCAGCCCACTGTTGCCAAATTAGAGACTGTTGGTATATGTAGCAACTTTTCAGAGGAAAAAAAACTCAGTATTTCCCCAAATTGGAATCAGCAGGTCTGACATTTTGATGATTGGCTGTCAGCCAGAAAACTGCAGTAATTCATATTGTCAACAATGACATAGAATCAACAAATGTTTTTAAATCTAAATTTAATAACAAATCCCACTTCAAGCAGTCTTCTTTTTTGGAGTTACTGGCACTCGAGGTATCAGTAACATCTTCTATTTTCCATTTTACTATTTTTTGTTGTTGTTGGAAACTAAATACTTTATGTTACACCACTTTCCACAAATATCAACTTCCCATATGGGAAAATTGATCCATTCTTATATTTTTATTAGTAGTATCATAGATACTGTAAGAAGTGTTACATGGCCTTTAAAAACAACGGTCAGGTAACAATTTGGCTCTAATCAAGTCCTATTTAGCTGGGCTGAGGGGAAAAATGGCTCTTTAGATTGTGAAGGTTGCAGAGCCCTGGGCTAGCCTGTAGGGGTCCCTGACGTCCCTGCCTGGGGCCCCTGAGGCCTCAGGGAGCCTTGCTGCTCTTGTTGAGAAATATGGCTTCACAATGATACCCACAGTACTGTAATCAGGGCCTAGAGATGCTCCATCCTCCATGAAGTGGAAGCAGATGTGTTGGAGCCAGCTGACTGCTGTCTATTCACTGAAGGACTCTCCTTAACTTCAGCCTCCACTCTGCCAGATTCAAGATCCTTACGTTCTGTGAATCAACAGACCGTTAGATTGTAAATGAGCCTCTACTCATTTACAATCAGCATGTTGAACATTGGCTGACTTACATGGTTCACCATTTTTTCCATCGTTACAGCGTGGGGTTCCAGCTAGCCTTGGATGCCACCCAACAGTCACGCCTGCCAGCTGGCCCTGATCCCTGACCCCTGGCCACCAACACCCAGCTTTGTCTGTGGTCTTTTGTTGCCCACTGGCTTCTACTGACCAATGTCAGGAAGCTTTACATAAAAGGTACTAAAAACAGTTTTGGCAACTCATCAAAGAGATGTGTCTGTAAGATCAAGTAAGTTTGGTGACTAATTGTCAGCTCTTGAGACAAGTTAGCATCAAAAGTCTAAATCCATAGAGCAGACCCAGAGAGATCTATGTTATCCTGGGATTAGGAAAAATACTTCAGTTCAAAAACAGTGAGGAGAAAAAATATTTTCTTCTGCTTTTACTCATTTAATGTCCCCTAAAACAACAAACCTTAATGTCATATTTATTTATATAAAAAAAAAAAAAATATATATATATATATATATATATATATATACATCCATTTTCTTTCACCCTTGTCCCTCAGTGGGGTCGGGAGGGTTGCTGGTGCCCATCTCCAGCTAACGTTCCGGGCGAGAGGCGGGGTCACCCTGGACAGGTCGCCAGTCTGTCGCAGGGCAACACAGAGACACACAACCATGCACACACACACTCACACCTAGGGGCAATTTGGAGAGGCCAATTAACCTGACAGTCATGTTTTTGAACTGTGGGAGGAGATATATATATATATATATATATATATATATATATATATATATATATATATATATATACACACATATATATATATTAATTGCTTATAGTCCATCCATCCATCCATCCATCCATCCATCCATCCATCCATCCATCCATCCATCCATCCATCCATCCATCCATCCATCCATTGTGGCTAAAAAACCTCTGCAGAAAACAATGGTTGCTTTGTTCTTAACATGCAACATTGCTTAATGTGTTTTCCTTGATGAAATAAATTGAAATTGAATTGAATTTTGTCCCCTCGTTATTTCTTGCAGTGAGATGTTTTCTGTCTGACATGCTGTTAGGTTTACACCAGCCTCTCCTGATAAGGTTCTCTGGAGTCTCAAACCTTTAGAAATGACTCTACAACACTTTCCAGACTGATACAAGTCAGCGACTTTTTCTGGTCCTGAATTTCTTTCATGATGTTTTGCTGTCTTTGGTCCTTAAGTGAACTTCATATTGTTGGAGACATTCCTATTAAATGTCTTCTTGATTCCACAACCCTGGCAGCATTCAGACCTTGAAGTGGTTAGGGAAATTAACCGAGCTTTGGAAAAAAGACGGTTAATCAAACTTAATAAATGATTCATCATGCATATGTTTACTTTTTCATATAGAGCCAGGTTTGTTTGGATATAGTTTTTCCCTTATTACAGTAAATGAAATCATCATTTGAAAGCATTGTTCAGTATTTACTCTGATATCCTGACAATCAGCCTTCAGCTTCTTTGTGCGGCAAATCTGGAATAAACTTCAAGAAACCTTCAAAACTGCTGAAACACTCAGTTCCTTTAAGACTAAAAAGCTCCCTGTTATTATTATTATTATTATTATTATTATTATTATTATTATTATTATTATTATTATTATTATTATTATTTTAAAGCCCTTTGAACTGCTATGTTGCTGAAATGAATTATACAAATAAACTGAATAGGTTGAAAATTAGATAAAAAGGGAAAAATATGAGAACGTGAAAGGAGGCGATTACTTCTCCACACCAGTGCAGCAGGAAATGACCATTTGTTTGGTTTGAGCCAATTGTCTTTCAGCTGCCTCCTCCACACCCTCTGCCAGTGCCAAAAATGAAAAACCAAAGCAGAGAGCAGTGTGCAGCTGAGCCTCATCAGTCTGGCCAGCAACCATCCCCTCCCATCTCAAAGGGTCTTTGTGTCTAAGAGTTGAACCGGGGTGGGGGGTGTCTGGGGCTCCCTTTCCTCCCTCTGGCATAAAAAACAATCAGTAAGAAGCATTTTTCTCCATCTCCCTCTGCCACCAGCTTTGGGAGAGAACCTGTCTTCCTTCACCTTTACCCCAGAGCTGACCAATCTCCCATGCCTGTCTGTAGCCTTCAGCCCAGAGGCCAAACGGCAGCCAGCAGACTTTGTCTTGGCTCTAGACAATCTCCCTTGTTGAACCCATTTCATACTCTCATCTCTGTAATTTTTGACATTAATTATTCAGGCCCTTCCAGCCAACAGACATAAATCCATTATGTCTGCCGCAATTAAGAGGTTTGGGGTGAAATTAGAAGCAAGGATGGCAGATCTGCATGTTAAAAGGATTTATGAGAGCTCATGTCACTTTAAATATTCATACTATCCATCTGATGCAGAGAAAGACACGTTTTCTGTAAATGCACATAAAGGTATTTATCTATTGTTTATGATATAAATCCTGTGTCAGTGTTCAGGCCGGTAGAACTCAAGATTTAAAAGTTGCTGTTAGTAAACCTGACTGAGCCAAGAAGAGCGAGTAAAAATAGCAGAGTTAAGATGTGCAGCGATGGTAGAGACCAAACAAACCAGCGGTTCTAGAAACTGTTACCTCAGGGGGATCAACACAAATGCATGCTACAGTTTACCAAGAGATATCTGAAAAACATCACATTGTACTTCTACTTTGTGTTGCTATATGACAAACTATGCACTGTCCTAAACAACAGGCTGTTTGTCTCTAGTTACCATGGGAACTACATCTGTTGTCCAAAACTCACAAGAACTGTTCATGTTTAGGATTCAGCAGCTTTACAGTAAAATACAGGTGCGCTTGATGACAAAGTTGTTAAAGGTGAGGACTCATCTAACCACAAGAGGCTTCATAAGTGTATGACTGCTAGCTGAAGCCACTTCCAGGACTCCTCATGCTGAGGTGAGTCCAGACAGAGCATATCCATTTCAGTGGCTCTGTGGGTTCCATGGCAGTGGCACCAGCCTGCCATGCAAAGGGCTCTCTCGCTCTGGGATGTAATTTGTAGAAATTTAGCCTAGTTCACATGGTGAATGCTGATGTCAATTCAATATTTGGAAGTGAACGTCTTCAATCACTTCTTCAGACCTCAATCCTAAGCCAGCACAGAAAATCAACGTCGCCATTCACAACTTCTGCTTCAGTTGACCCTGTATTAGTTCTACCGGTGAAATCGAGTTCAATGGGACAAATCCCAGATGGAACATTTAAGGGAGATGAAAATCGAGTGGAATTCTGTAAGTAAAAGCCAGGAATCTTCACTTAGCCCACAGAAAGACAGGTGTAAGGATAAAAAGTGTCATAAAGCTGCTTGAAGTAAATGAACAGAGATTGTATGAGATGTAGTAACAGAAGGTTGACTGAGGTTTTTGCAGTGGTTGAACAGATGCAATGTGGCATACAGTATGCTGTTCATTAGGAATGTCTTATCAGTTCATCAACATCAGAAACTCACCAGGAAAATCCTCTCCAGCTGGTCCTGAATGTCCTTCATTCCAGGAAAGGCAGCCACTCCCTGGATCATCTCGATGAAAATGCAGCCCACTCCCCTGAAACAGAGCAGGACTAGATCGGTGGAGCTCAGCTGAAGACTTTACGTTGTTCAACATAAACCTGGGCTCTTCACTTCCTTAAAGCACATTAAGTTTACATGATTTTAACTCCAAAAGCCAGACAGAGAGGTGCTGATTTTCCTTCTCTATAACCTTTTGGTTGGAAATCCTGAGAAATCAAGCCAAGTGGAAGGGAGAAAGAACAATTTTTCTCACTGTGTGCAGTCAGAGCTCATTTATCAAAGCGCTGTGGGGTTTTCTGACAGATTCACTTTCTGCATCAGTGAACAGCAGCCATCAGAGCAAAGAGACAGCAATATTACCAGTATTTCGTCCCTTCAAACCTTTCATTTGGACCGTTGAATGGAAGCAGACAGCTTCATCTACATGCAGCTCTGACCCCAGCATCCACTATTTCTGCTGGCTCAGGTAGAGAGAGGTCAACTCAAGGACAAGAGCTTTTTTCAGGCTCTGCCTTGTTTCATTATAAGGTTGTTGGGGGCATTATGAAGCATTATAGTTAAAACTGAAATGTTGTTTAGTAAATACGTGGAGTACTGTGACGTGTTCTGATTGGCATCAATGACTGGAGTCAAGTCTCTGTTTTTCTCTCTTTCTGCAGGTTTAGAGGCAGACTTCTAGGGTGTTGATTTGTGATGCTTCTTTCTCTTATTTTTCTTCCTTTCTTTTCCATCTCTGTGTCCATTACCTTTTAAATAAGTCCAAACGTAATGAGCTTATTTACTGTAGCCCAAGTCAATTTGTAATTGCTTTGGGCTTATTTCATAGCAAAAGTGGTAGCACTCCACTTGAAAAAGTCAATCTATTTGGCCACAACTTGACACACAACAACAATTGTGAGAGCTACCCTGCCAGACAGAATACATTGAAAAAATAAAAATCTTCTTTATCAAATGAACATCCTCAGAAGATTAGGTGCAGTAAATCCGGGGCTATTTGTTCACAGAGAGCTGATCCTGCCTGAAGTCTGTCAGAGTGATGTTGATCTCCACAGCAGAGTGAAGGGACTCAACCTGCTTAATTTTAGTCATTTAATCATGTTTTAAGCAAGACATGGGTAATTTCACGTACTATCAGATCAGACTTTTCCATCCAATCATCATGGCTCTGACTGCCAGGTGGATTTTAGGCTTTTAAAGAATTATTTGAATTTAATAAGTGCTTTTGGCACGTTGCACATCGACCACACGCTCTTTGGAGCTACGAACCATTATTATTCTGGATGGATATTCTAACAGTAATTCTAGGCACAGTTGGTGAAGTCCATTAAAGATATTCCCATGTATTTTCAAAAGGGGTGAGGTTAGAGCTTTGGGCCTTTCCAGAATATTGGCTGGCTTTGGCCACTCTTGATGTGAGTTTGGGATGGTTGCTTTGCTGGAGAATTCCATTGAGTTCAGGTCTCAACCAGCTAAGATGTTGATGTAAGAAGGTTAACAATTAAGAGGTTGTTTTCCTTCACAATTCCAGTCACTTTGTGCACTGTAAATGTATCTCTGGCATTATGGCAGTCCTCCAGCATCACATTGCTTTGACAGTGTTTTTAGGTTCACCACAACTCTCTCAAACATTAATAATAGCAAATTTATAGTCCTTGTAACTAAGCAGATCAATCTTTGACTTTTCTGACCATAGAAGATTTTACCCAGCTTGATGAAAAGTTTTCCTGGTCAGACCCAGTGCTTCATCTGTCCATCTATCTCTTTTCCTCTACCTCTTCTCCTTACAAGGTCACAGAGGAGCTGGTGACCAAAGAAGGGAGATGTGCTTCACCTGGACCAGTCTGTCACATGACACCTGGAACCTTCTGCCCTCCCTTATGAAAAGATTTAGGCAAATGTACAGCTAAGCTCAAAAGCATTCATACACTGATTTTTATTCAGTCAGGAATTTTTTTTCTTCTAGGTAGAGGGTGAAAAAGATATCTCTCAAAATATAACACGACAGATCTTTAAAACATCTGTTTGTGTTTATATTTTAAGATTAAATGGCATGTAAAACATTATTTACAGTACACCTTTCGTAATAACCTTTCGTAATAACAAATGGGAAAATATATATTGGCATTGCAGCAATCAGATCCTTGATGTAGTTGTTGAGCAGTTTTTTTTTACGGCTCTGATATTTTGATTTATCTTCACTGATGACCTCCAAGCCTTTCAGGTTAGAAGGTCTCCTGGCAATCACCCTAATTTTGCCTTTAGCTCCTTCCGCAGGTTCTCTATACAATTCAAGTCAGGATGTTAGAATTACTTCCAGTCACGAGAAACATGATGGCTAAATAAAACAGTACGAAATATGCTGTTTTATTTAGTACTGTAATTTTGGGCTTGTGTATTGTTATGACCCTGTGTCACTTAAAAATCTGCAATGAATTCAAATTTGGAGACCTAAATCTTGTGTATAAAATACATTGTACTCATGGGTTGCATCTCACAAAACCAGTGATTAAAAATATCCTTAAAAATTGAAGTTAGTTTTTAAGGATTATGGATATGATGAGTTTCATACCACAACTTTGAGACAGAATCTTGTTAAACACTGTCAGTTAGAGGAGGAAACACTGTGAAGGCGTTTTATAGCAACAAACCTGTGATTCTGTCAGACTAGACACAAGGGTTAGCCTTTAGTTTAAAGATACTCCAAATATGATGATTTTACAACACACTGTACGGAAACAATGTTGGAAATAACTGAGGTAGATTATTTTTATTTTATTTATTTTTTTGCTGTTCACTTATTTACCAAAACTCAGAGATGTCCTCTGGTGCAAACCTGAGACTTTAAATGTGATCAACATATACCAGATTAAAGTGTTGACTCTGACTGGAAGTGAAATTTGCAGCTCATTGAAGTGCTGATGAAGGTAAAAATAGAACAGTTCCTCATTCCTCCTCCTCCATCACATTTGTCTTCCTCACAGCCTGTAACCCTGCAGTCGGAAAGATGGATGCGTCTCACCACAGGAAGACAGATCTGTGTAACCTTTAGCAGTCCTGCAAAGAATGCTTCCTCATGGCAGCTGCTTTCTGAAGTGGCAGAACAGGGTGAGTGGAAGGGTGTCACAGGGTGATTCTGGGGGGACCGGAACGACACCCTGTGGAATCGGCCCATCCCTGAAGGAGGCAAGGAGCCACTGCCCACCCAGTCCTGCAGCTCTGCTCTGTAATGAGGAAGCACTCACTGCATCCGGGTCTGCAGGGATTTCCCTCTGTCCTCACAAACTGTCACCAACGCCTGAGTAACCCAGACCAGGTTCACACCAGTGCAAATCATTTTCTGCAGTGGTTTAACTCTCAGATATGTTTTTTTTTTTCATTCTTAAACTTTTCATAAAAGACTCCTACTAAAATCCTGGTTTAGTGTTGAAGCATCTGGGGAACTTTGAGATGACTTTGTAGAGGATTTTTTTTCTGTTTACTTGAACATAATCCAAAGGGAAGACCAACAAACATCTCTTTGTTTACTTCCTTCTTGTTGTTGCAGCAGCTTGTAAAGATCTCATGTGGTTTGGTGACAAACAGAACATCAAACCAAAGAACCAAACTGCCTACATTAGAAGGGCTCTGCGGCACAAATTATGTGTATTTTTATTCAGGTAAAGAAAGCAAAACATCAGCATAAAGACGGCCATTTTACCCATCATTCTGAAATCTAATCCGTTTTTCCCTCTGGAGATGTGAGGATCCGCCTGCAGCAAGAAAGCAGCTGAGACCCTCACATGACTGCCGGCTGTATTTCTGTCATTAAACAGCAAACAGTCGCCTCTCAGTAAGCCCTTCGCTAATCTTCAACTGCCTCTCATGTCTGAAGTGCTTTGCCTGATTGTAAGTGTTCTGCAGTGACCTGTGTCCCTGCTTCCTTTAGGACTCAAGGTAGAAATCTGTTGAAGGAAGCAATCAAGTTCAAACAGCAGAGAGTCACAAAGAAAGAGACAATATGAGACTTTCTCTTTCATGGGTGTCCAGAAATGCTTCAATGTGGAAGAGCTTCTTTAAATTAAAGACATTTGAAGGTTTTTACGTTAGACACATGAAGGCTTTTTAAGACTTTTCACGATACACAAACACCCTGGGCTTCGACTGCATCTCATTCATATTGTAAGGCCATATTATCATAAACTGCACCACAAATTCTCCTGTTAAGACTCATGCTTGGAAAAAGTCTGCAAGGCCCACATCTCATCTGGTGGGGTTATCCTCCTTCTAACTGTATGTCAGTCCAACGTTTGTCTTTCTTCTAAACTTTAAATGGTTTCCAGTATTAAACAGTTCTCTGTAAAGTATCGGTGTTGGTTACCAGTCATGTTGTATGGGCCTCATCCAGCTGAGTCACTGTTAACTTTGATCAATGAAGGTTTTAGTGTGTGTGATGTGTGTGTGTCATCCTGAAGCTGCTGCAAAAAACCTACAGTGACGCTGAAGGATCTGCAGGAAAGGCCAAGTCAGCTGAAACCAGTCTAATGCTTTGTGTACCGATGGCATCTCATCTTTTACTGAACTTTTGTTCAGGAAGTCTAAAGAACGTCAGCAAAAATAATTCAATTCTCTCAGGTACTGTGAGGGAAAACAAGCCTCTAGTTCTTGTTAAAGTCCTGGCTGAAAAACTACTCAACTTCATTTCAACTCTAAGCTTCCCAACGGAGAAAATGTATAAAACATGATGAATTTATCTCCAGTCCAAAATAATTTAGGCAAACTGAAGATATGTTGAACAAACATTAAGGGCTGCAATGAGTTCTGCTGATGTGAAGGTGTAACTGAGCAAGCATTAACAATATAGGCAGTCAACGAAAGACAAAAAGACATGCTACAAAAAATATGTAAAAAAATAAACGAAAAAAAAAAAACCTTTGCTGAAGCAATTACCTCCAGGCATAAAGTTTGTGCACATGTAGAAACAAAGAAGCTGAACTGAGCTGCAGGAACAGCTCTGCTCTGCAGAACTCTGTCTCCTGTTTGTTCTGGCAGGACGGTCCACCCCAGTGCTGTGTGAGGCAGGCCAAGGGACTTTGATATACTTTATGTATTGTTGTGGGAACTCATATGACCGGTATTTGGGTCCAATGAAAACTACCGTGTACAAGAGCCAGGGTCATAATTTACGCATAATAACAATGCCAGATATGAACAGCTTGGATCGCTTAGAAGATGTCAGAAAACATGAAATGTACATTTTCACTTTAAACACATCTAGGTACATCTGGGAACTGAAAGAAACATGAGGAGTCTCAATTAATAATAGTAAAAAGATTTACACTTGATTGACATTGAACTCCAACAGAGCTGCAACTCAGCTCCAAACCTTTAAAGAAGATGGAAGCATATAATGTGTTTTCCAGGCACATGGCGCCATTTTATAGCAAACAACTATGTTACCTTTAGTTAGAAAAATGCTGCATAGCAATATATTTATAACAAAAATAAAATTTAAAAGAAATGTGACTTTGCCTCATAGCATAACTTTGCATCTGATGCCTTGAAATTGCGCCTCTGTCTCTTTAAGAATCTCTTCCCCTTTCCAGTACTCCGCCTTCAGCAGAGTCATCACATTAATGCTTCTCCATGCTGCCATTCACAACTATTCTTCAGACTGAGACATAGTATGTATGTTGAGCTCAGCAGGCGCTCACTTCCACCTGGATTTTCTAACTGCTGCTGCCTCTAGTCTGGAGGAGCTCTGAGGGAGCTAGTGGAGTGTCTGTGTAGAGTAGTAGCCTTAACTACACTTACCTGAACTCTTTTTTGGCGTAAATTATCAACATGATTCACTGTTTTATTTGGTATTCCATAAATTTTGAACGTAAAAGATAGATTTGTTTTTTAGAAACAGTTGAAACTTGTAATCCATGGGGTTGATTTCAAAAATCTACAAAAGGTTAAAATTATAATCCTACAGTTGATGTAGAATTTACAGCACACAGAATGCAAGGAACAGGTAGAGATAAATGAATTTCAGTTGTTTTACAATTAATAGTGTTTTTCAAGATCCCCAAAGAAAGTGATTGTACGTAGCTCTGCATCTCTACCTCTATAAATCAAGACTAAATGAAATTTTTAAAAAAAGGCAGAAGGCAGCCAGTACCCACCACATGTCCAAGCAGGTGGAGTAGTCGGTGGATCCCAGCAGGACATCTGGAGGCCGGTACCACAGGGTCACCACCTCATTGGAGTAGGTGTGACTGGGGACTGACTTGGCCCTTGCAAGGCCTGAGAGGGTAGAGGAAGCACAAACACAACAAAAAACCTTTAGTCTGAATCATTGACATTTACAGTTTGCCTGGTATATTTTGAACCACTGTTTAGTCTGTGTAATTCTGAAACATCGAACTCAGCACCTGATTGAAGTCTTACTAGAACGTGTTCTGAGAGACGTGTATTTAGACTGATTTTTGCATAATCAACTGAAACAAACCTAAAGTTACCTTTTCGGTGGAGATAAAGATTTAAGACCCCTGAAGTTTCAGTAAAACACAGAGACACAAATAGCGGCCAGATAAACCCAAAGGACACATAAAACTCTTGTTTCCATTCAAATATGATGTTTACTAGGGATTTTTAGACCAACCCTATAGCAGGTGTAGAGTTTAGTCCAATCTAAGGTTCGTCCATGGTGATTCCATGGCTAGCCCTGCTTGTCTTGCCTGAATCTTTAATGTTTCTCAGGGGTTTTATTTCATTCATCAGGTCCCTGCTCTTCTAGCATTTATCAGTTTGGTGACAGAAACCCAGTTAATGATAGAGCAAAGTGCAAATGCACTGAGCTCTAATGAGGCTGATGGCATTACCCCTTTGTCTCTTCCCCAGTGGTAGAAGGGCTTAATTAAAGCATTTAGCTTTGTAAAAAAGAATAAGAAGGAAAAAAAAGACTTCCTGCCCTGCAGCGAGTCCCCTGTGAAAGGGAGGAAAAAGGGCAGAGTGGGAGAATAAATGATAGGAGGGGAAGGTATTTAACATTTCCTTGTGTCAGAACACCCACAGGAGATGGGAGTTTCAGCCGACAGTCATTACCCACCACTGTAATTTCCACACACTGATCTAACACAGAATGGAGGGCATCAGACCACTCATGGTGAGAGGCTATCATCTCCACCGTGTGTGTGTGTGTGTGTGTGTGTGTGTGTGTGTGTGTGTGTGTGTGTGTGTGCGTGCGTGTGCGTAGGTGTGTGTGTGTGTGTGTGTGTGGGGTGGGGGGGTGTGCGTGTGTGCGTGTGTGTGTGAGTGTGTGAGTGTGTGTGTGTGCGTGGGTGTGTGTGTGTGTGTGTGTGTGTGTGTGTGTGCGTGTGCGTAGGTGTGTGTGTGTGTGTGTGTGTGTGCGTGCGTGTGCGTGGGTGTGTGTGTGCGTGTGTGTGTGTGTGTGTGTGTGTGTATGTGTGTGTGTGTGTGTGCCTGCGTGCGTGTGCGTGTGACAACTTCATGAAGGAGGTTATAGTGGTTGGAGGTTGGCATGCTTTTGTAGCTTATGCAGCTGTTGTTTGGTGGAGAAACAAAGCGTGTGGAAAGTCAGGATGAAGGAATACCAAGCCGTCCAGCTTCCCACTGTTCCCAGCACGCCTGTCAACACTTCCAGCGGAACCATATGCTGCTGGGGCCCAGTAGGTGGCACACACACTGGTGCTGCTCTGAGGGCTTCAGGTTGAATAATGTGTTGGTCTCTTTATCTGTGTAATGACTCTCATCTATCGGCTGGCAGCAAAGCTTCGTTTTTAATTATCTAATATTTCTCTGTTTTATTTCTCAGAGATAATTTCCTCCACGACTTTGATTATATCTCACATCTTTTAATCAGCTATTTTCCACACTCACTTTATTCTGCTCAGGGATGTTGGGATGATGGAAACTAGTCCATCTCTACCTGGTTCCTGAGCTAACAGACACACATCAGGCAATAATCCAGCAGTTCCCTAACTGATAGCAAAAGCCAGCTGGGTAGTAGCTAGCTAGGATTAGCAATTAGTGACAAGTTGAAGACCAAGCTCATCAACCCTGTATTCTAAGACTGAAGCTAACAAGCTGAAGGTAGTGAATGGATAGAAGGATGGAATAGCTGAACTGTAGGCTGAAAAGCTAATTTCCATTAAATGAGTATGTTTTAGGTAATATGTGGAGTCAATAGAGACAAGGAGTCAGGCTCTTGGCTACAGCAAAGATTTGAAGGAAAAAAGTGACTAAAGTGCTTGTGGTGAACCAAATACACAATGACACAACAAGCATCAGCAATCAGCAAGATTGCACATGAAATTAGTGATGGAGCTGGTTCTCCGCCATCGCTGACCAAAAGCAAGTTTGTTTTCCACCCACAGACACTTAAAATACAGCCAAAATGTCTTAGCTCGCTGTGTTCAGCACACACTGGAAAATATCTCATTTGCTCAAAAGCCTAACTCTCTGAGTGCACACAAAACTGGCAACACACGTTACCACTCTGTAGCGTAAGAACATCTAGTTCACCTTGGGCACATCTATGTGGGTATGTTACAGCAGATATAATGGCAACAGAAAAGAAAAATGGATTCAACCTTTCCCCTCTAAGCCCCCTGTGTCCCATCACAAAGAGGACACTACTTCAAAGGTCTGACCTTTGGATTCAAACACACTCAGACCTTCAACCACCTTCACTCGGAGCGCTTCTCCAGCTAACCTCCTTCCTGTGCAAGTAGCAGTCCAAAGGAAGGTCACGCGTTAATTATACATCACTATCTTACTCTTACGAGTTCAACAAAAATACAGTGGTGAGGGTAGGAGGGAGGACGATGAGGTGGACAGGGTGAAGGAGGATGGTGTGGAGAAATAAAAAGGGCTGCGCACCTCTTTGTTTCATTGGTTAGGTTGTGAAGAAGTCCTGAGAAAGAAGATTCCTGAAGATATGCCCAATTTCATGTATTACCAACAGATTATATTGTTGGAGAATTTGTAAAATACCTCTTATTAACAGACTGACCATTTTGTGTTTGACCTCGTCTTGAGTGTCCAGTCGTAGCAGGATCATTTTGGCCCATCACTTCCACTTTATTAATGTTTGCGGATGCACATGTATGCACAGTTTTACAGGCTTCCTTTGGTCTCTGATTCTGTTACTTCTGCGAGTTTATTATTTGATATAACACATCTAATCTAAAAACATTGAAATATGACTGCTGTCAGCCACTGAAGAGAAGTGGAACATACTGAAACCTTAAAGTAGATACATTTATTTATTATTTTTTAATTATAGAACACATGTAAAACAGGGTTTCACCAAAATGTTGAACAAGCATAAAATCAGTAAGTCCAACATGGTAATGTTTTGGACTGAGCTCTTTTGGTCTGTTGGGTTTCAGCTCTTGAAGTGGTGAACTGGATGGAATGTATGTCTGATTGGACTGAACTGACGTTTTTTAATAAAGTGCCTTGAGATGAAGTGTTGCGAACTGGAATTATGTAAATAAACTGAACTGAGCTGAATTGACAAAGAAAAAAGAGTCAAATTGAGTAGATCAACTTTACAATCACTCTATTCAATTTTAATTGATTTTTTTGTGGAACATTGATCTATTTTTTTTGTACTTGCTTGATGATTGTGATGACAGCATTTGACAAAATGTTATTACTCGTTTCATGACGTAAAACACATTAAACTGCTTTGTTGCTGAAAATGTGCGTCACAAATAAACTTGAACGTGGCTTAACATACAAGAGCTATTAAAGTAACCAATAAGCCAGTGGAACCAGTATGAAGGTCATCAAAACAATTTAAAAAGTCTAAGTAACTATGGTAGTCAACCAGGCGGAAAGCCTAATGTGACGTAAGAAGGTTTTCAACTTCAGAATTTCAAAGTTAAAAGAATCGTAGGCAGCAGAGTTGCTGGGTGAATCAATGGTGGAAATATTATTATTCTATAAATCAGGGAGGGCACAAAAGCAACATTTCTGGTAGATTTTCAGATGGAAAATTTGAGGACACTCCTGCTCTGAC